>NC_143024.1:82416982-82716982 GCF_057628025.1 Oncorhynchus mykiss | reverse complement strand
CAGCTGAGTTTTGCACACACGCACACACAGGACACACACTCACAGATATGCACTCCGGCTTATAGCCTAGCCTATACGCTTAATCTCTAGACAAATGCAGACTCATTTGCTCATACACAACAAACGCCTAAGTGTAAGTTCAGCCCAATACATGTCCAGTGTCTGTGTTCGTCACGGACCCAGTTGAGGGCTTTCCCCTTGCAGACAGAACGGCAACGCCACATGCCCATTGGCTCCTTGGTTTATTTTCTTAACCATGGAGAGCTGCCCGCGTCGACCCGGTCTTCCCCTTCTACAGGCTGCCCCGGGATCCAAAATCATTAACACTTCGAAATAAAAACATGGTCACGTGTACACACCCTTACAGCACCCAACCCTTAAATAACTCTAATATTGTACATGGTGAAACACACACACTTTCACCACTCGCCTGCCATCTTAAATACCATCTTAAAGCTTGATTAATATAAACATGACTTCAGTCTATGAATGCACATTTATTCACTGACGTTCTGAACCCTGTTATGTAACCATTTAAACGAATTAACCATGGAAAGGTCTAGTACATGTTTAATAAACCATGAATAAAAGGCTGAGAGAAGGCCTGGCTTGTCCAGCCTGTCACTACCAATTCCCTCCCAATACACCGATGTAATACCACCTGTAATACCATGGGAGGCTTGGGTTCAGGTTCCGTCCCGCTCCTCTCGTGCCAGGGTTACGATGGCACACATCAACTTTCCTTAAATCAGTGTTTTAGAAAGGCTGACGTGTAGGTGACGGCGTGCCCGGTTGTAAGACTTATTGTGATAAGTTATACCTCTGCTACCTCAGTCCTACCAAGCTGGTGCATGAGTTAAAAAAACAAACTGAATGTGCAAACATCCAGACAACCTTCGAGTTAAATGGAAGAGTGTTATCGATCCTCGAGTAGATACTGGTACATGGTCAGGATTATGCCCTACTGTGGTCACTGTCGAGGGAGGATGGACGAGTTCCCTCTGTCAGTTTTCTGCTCAGCTCCTCTAAAATGGAACAAGGCTGTCATCACCTTCCCCTAACCTCTCATCTGTTAGAAAATGTCTCAGTTACCTCTTTCTCAGCAGGAGAGTCCTTCACTTCTCTCTTTTTATTTCTCTCTTGGTGTCTCAGTTTTCTGCTTTTATAGAGAGCTAGTAAACGTGTCAGATATATTGGAACAGTAGTGCAGTAGATCACCTGTTTGGAGCAGAAGTTCTAGAACCCAACAACACATTTGGTTCCAGGAGCAGGAGTTCTAAAACCCAACAGTCTTGGTTCCAGCTGCAGTTGTAGAACCCAACAACATTATTGGTTCCAGGAGCAGGATTTCTAGAACCCAACAGTCTTTGTTCCAGGAGCTCGCTTACCCACAACCAACACAACAAAGGGAAAATAATGGCTCTCCCAACAATTCCATCATTCTTGCTTGTTTAGTAAACATTTGCTGCAGTCATGCAGATTAGGAAACTTTCATCCTGCATGACTTGTTTACATGACATTGTTTGAATCAACTTCAAATAAGTTGTTGCACAATTATTTAGGCAACGTTTCTGTGCCATAGACCCTAGCACAATATAGATTACATCACAACTTAAGGTTTTCTACTGATCGTAAAACACTTATATTAGTGACTTGAGTCCGAGTTACGTTTCAGACAGCCAACCATTACCACTGAGATCAAAGCCTTAAAGCTCAGCTCTAATGGAAAAACACAGCACATGAATTAGCTGAACCCTATTGACCTTTTATGAAGTCATGTGTTGAAGAGCTGTTAATGCCTATTAATGTGGTTAATCAATAGGATGCAGGGGAGTCTCGGGTTGCGTCTTTGCCTTGACTTCAATGCATGAATTACTGAAGCCTTGTTCACTCATGTTAGCTGACAAGTTAGTATTCAGTGGCCCCCAGAGAAGTAAGGTTTTATGGAATCTCGGGGGTGAGGCAGTTTTCAAAGATATGAAGTTTTACAATATCCTCTTCATGGAATTGGACCAGAGGAACAAGTCATGAGCAATACAGTTTTTCCAAATATTTAACATTAAACAGTGGGTTTGCACCGGTGATAGCTGTTTGCATCTAATGACACGCCCACCAGAGAATCCTTTTTTTAAACATCCTCTTCCTCTCCGTCTTCTGAGGCGTTCGTTTTTGAACTGCTGTCAGAAAGTTCAATATTTCGCTTGGCCATCCTCGTCCCCCTCCCTTCATGGCCACTGATAGGTCTACTCCACCATATCCCCCGCAGCATTCCAATTCTTTCAGATCAGCGTGCATGAAGGAAAAGTGAGGAGGAAATGGATCTATTGGGTACAGTCCAGGAATTGTCTATGGTGAATGTTGTGAACCACCTTCTACCTTTTTAGAAACAGTATGAGAGAACAATCACAATTCATGGGAATGAACTAAATTGCTGCCATTGCGATGAGTCGCCTTGCACAACAGATTTGCTGTGTAGGTTTTACTAGTCTCATACTGCTAGAAGGGTTAGATGTTCTATAGGCTTTTTACCGTTTATGAAACAGTTCTTTCTTTGTGGGGTTTGTCTCCCTGTTTCTTGTCTTGGAGCATTCCAACTACTGGCCTCTGTTTCACACATGCATGGCTAGTGCTACACTCTCACATACTCTCATGACTGATGCATACCAAACTTCCCATCAGCTTAATGTGCGTTATTTATTGTTCTTATTTTGGCAGAACTGCCCTCTCAGTGGGTAATATATTTTTACAATTTGAGTGGTTATTTTCTTGGCTGGGTGTAGTCTCTTGGCTTTAAACAGACCTAAAACCACTCTTTCAGACTGTAGAAATACAGGATATAAGCCTGTCAACCATAACACTGTAACATGGAAAAACAGAGTCCATTTGAAGGTCATTGTGATGTAATGACATGTCGTTTACATTCTGGACTGAGGATATAAAATGGGGTGTGTCCTCTGCTGCAAAATAAAGACTGACTTTCTGTCAAGAGAGCTTAGTACAATCTCTGGATAGGGGAACCATGTGAAAGTCCACGTGTGTGTGTGTGTGTGTGTGTGTGTGAGAGATGGATGGATACAGTATGCTTGCAAGGTCGTCAGGTTTTCACATTCACACACACTTGCCGTCCATCCACAGCCATCAGATTGTAGATTCTTCTGGCATTGCATCAGAGTGCTACAGAGATGATTGATAGAGACAGGCTGGAGTGATATTAAACATCACACACTAAGGGGAAAGAGAGAGCTCAGAGATGTGCTTTGGCCCTCATAGACACATGGATATCACATGCAACCGCTCTGACATCACAGGTCAATGATTATATGATTCTGTACCCCTGTGTTGTGAATAACCCCAAGGCTAACTATCCTGGATGTTACATCACGAGAGGGGGCAAGAGAACCAAATGACGCTACACACACACACTTTGTGCACTTAAGTATCTGTTGTATAACTGCCTTACTGTCTTACTAAGAAAATAGAAGTAAATCAAATGTGTTTGTCAAATGATTTGTAATCAACAGGTGTAGTAGACGAACAGTGAAATGCTGACTGACGGGCCCTTCCCAACAATGCAGAGAGACAAAAATGAGAAACAATAGAAAAATAATAACGTTAGGAATAAATCAAATCACATTTTATTTGTCACATACACATGGTTAGCAGATGTTAATGCAAGTGTAGCAAAATGCTTGTGCTTCTAGTTCCGATAGTACAGTAATATCTAACAAGTAGTCTAAAAACTCCACAACAACTACCTAATACACACAAATCTAAGTAAAGGAATGGAATAAGAATATATAAATATAAATATATGGATGAGCAATGACAGAGCAGCATAGGCAAGATGCAATAGATGGTATAAAATACAGTAAATACATATGAGATGAATAATGCAAGATATGTAAACATGATTAAAGTGTCATTATTAAAGTGACTAGTGATCCATTTATTAAAGTGGCAAGTGATTTCAAGCCTGTATGTAGGCAGCAGCCTCTGAGTAACAATAACTATATACACTAAGTACCATCACTAAGTACCATCAGTCGATATGCAGTACTGGTACCCCGTGTATATTTCTTATTCAGTTTAAATCATTGGGATGTTTTGACACTTGCCTGAATTAAAAGGCTTGCTCCAGTTCATTACCATCTGTCTCGTGTGAGAGCTAATGTGTTGGTCAATCCAATAGGGGGCAGCATTTAGCCTGTTCTGCTGTGATGACACTCGTGATGAGGGAACTCTTATCATCCATTGTACTAAATAGACTGTAGGCTAGTGGTTGATTCATTTCACAGTCTACAACCTGTGCCTATCCCCTTTCCTGAACTTGTTACTTCCTAACATTCCATTTAACATTAGATTTATACCCTTAAACTACATCAAAATAGTCAAATGGTTTACCCTTTTTCAAATGGGGAGGAAAATGTCTCTTGACCTCATGAGCAGAGAATCTCCCCAAACACGTTATCTCAATCTCGGACATCTTTCACTGACACTTAAAAGGGTTGTTTACATTGCCTGTAGGGCGCTAAATTCACTATTGATTTAACAATAACGGATGTTCAATAGTGTCTAAAGGAGGAAGAAAGAACAGGCCTCAACGTCATCAATATATTCTCTGGACTGCATTTCTACTTGACCTGGGATGAAGTATAGATTTTTAACCACTTCAAATTGATTGAAAAAAGTAATCTAGAATGTCTGAAACACGGAAACGTGATTTTGCTGACCTGAAAGGTCAAAGTGAACATGATGAGAAATGGGCCTGGGATATCATAGTGCTCAGTGGTACTGTAGCATTAGGAAACAAACCCAGTTTACCTGGCAGCTGTGTACTTGTAGTCTAGCCAGGAGAGTGGAAGGCTGAAAGATGCTTTAAAAGGAATTGTGTTGATGAGTTAGGCTTTATACACCTCTTTTGCAGGTGCTTAGGGTGATTTATATTGTATTAGGAGGTTACTCACCTCGTCCACTACTAATGGATGTTAAAGTTAAGCATATACCATCTCAAGTGAGATTAATCGTGTTGAAATTGCACACGCACAAGCACACAGCGGTTGATATCCTGCAGACCGGAGTGGTATCTTTAATCAGACTAATAGTTAGCCCTGTTAGGCCTAAGTGCCCTGAGTAAAGCCCTTAATCACTATTTGCCCCGCAGGGATAATCACGCTGAGTGTGTGCACGTTTTTTTGGTGTGTGTGCACGTTTTTTTGGTGTGTGTGCACGTTTTTTTGGTGTGTGTGCACGTGTTTTTGGTGTGTGTGTGCACGTGTTTTTGGTGTGTGTGTGCACGTGTTTTTGGTGTGTGTGCACGTGTTTTTGGTGTGTGTGCATGTGTTTTTGGTGTGTGTGCACGTGTTTTTGGTGTGTGTGTGCACGTGTTTTTGGTGTGTGTGCACTTGTTTTTGGTGTGTGTGCACGTGTTTTTGGTGTGTGTGCACGTGTTTTTGGTGTGTGTGCATGTGTTTTTGGTGTGTGTGCACGTGTTTTTGGTGTGTGTGTGCACGTGTTTTTGGTGTGTGTGCACTTGTTTTTGGTGTGTGTGTATTTTCAAGAGCCCATCTGGTTTATATACAGTACTCAAAACCAGCCTGTGATTTGATCATGACTTCACAACAGTGCCCAGTGAACAACATGGAGCCTGTCTGGTTTCAGCTGATTTCTGCCTCAATCTATTGATCATCTCAAAAACCAATTAACATTATTGATTCCCATTTAAACCAGGCATCTCCATTGATCCTTGTCTCTCCCTCCTGTGAACTCATTCACCTGTTAGCCTTATCTGTGACCAGAACAGCCTATTACCATCTGGTCTGACCAGAGAGGATCAGGGGTTAGGAAATGAGGGCATTAATGTGGTCCCGTGTGGCTGCATGGCTCTTGCAACGCCAGGGCTCCCACTGGGTACCAGTATGAAAACAGTAAGAAAATGGATGCACTCACTACTGTACGTCTCTGGATGAGTCTGTGCTAAATGACTCGAATGTAAATGCTGTGGGTCATGTTCCCCTCAACTCTGTAGGATATTGTCTGGAAGGAACTTGGGCAGTGTGTCTCCTTTTTCCCCGTCCACCAACTCTCTGCTCTCCATTCTCTTTCTCATACCACCTCCCTCCCCCTCTCTCCTCTATTCACCTCTCTCTGTCTCTGTCGATCTGTGTCTCTCTCTCCTCTATTCATCTGTCTCTGTCGATCTGTGTGTCTCTCTCGGTCTCTGGTGTTGTTGGGGTCAGAATGTGGTCCTGGGTGTAAAATAGGCTCTCTAACCCTGTGTCTCTAATGAGGGTGTTTAGGGCACTAAGCCCGTGTCATTTTGGGATGTCCCAATAAGCAACATGACATGGTAGAGAAGGATGCCAATTATCACCCCCCTCTGACCTTTCACCTTTCCAGCCTGGACGACCCGTGTGTGTTTGGTAGGACTGGCCTAGAAGTGTGTGTGTGTGTGGCGGGATGGGCCCAGGTTGGGCCCCAAAATGGCAGTGACTTTTAGGAGCGACCTCTGGTGTGATGCATCATTGGGGGTATTTTTACTGTTCACACATCTCTCTGTGTGAATGAGGGATTTAATGTGCCCAGGCATACATACACACAGCCTAGCAGTGTTTCCCCTAGCTTGTTTCTCCCTTGGCGGGGCATAAAAGGCCTCTGAAGCAATCATCTGAAGAAACATGTTTGCTTTTTATGGAAATGTTGGTCTTTCTGTGAGCTGTTATGTATTTTTATTAGCATATTTACATACTAGGCTACAGTAGTTGTGTAGCTATAGTATGTACTGCATGTATTTGATCATTGATAGCATCCTCGCTAGTGGCTTTAAATCAGTCCAGCTGCTCTAAGGGGTTTTTGTGCTAGCATTAGCATAGTGTGTTCTAGCGTTAGAATGTTGTATTAATAGAGCTCTTTTCCTAGAGTCACCTCCAGGTATTCTGGAGGGAAATTTGATCTCTCCGCTGTTCCACGGGGGAGAAATGTATCCCTTGTACCGAGGCCCTCAGTTCCCCTACTGACCATACTACACACACACATTCACACAGGTACACATTTAAAACATGCACACACACAGGCACACACACCTAGAGATTAGAGGTTGACCAATTAATCGGAATGGCCGATTTAATTAGGGCCAATTTCAAGTTTTCAGAACAATCGGAAATTGGTATTTTTGGGCGCCAATATGCAAATGTTTTATATTTTTTTGTACCTTTTATTTAACTTCTTACCTGGGAATATTGAAGACTCATGTTAAAAGGAACCACCAGCTTTCATATGTTCTCATGTTCTGAGCAAGAAACTGAAAAGTTAGCTTTCTTACATGGCACATATTGCACTTTTACTTTCTTCTCCAACACTTTGTTTTTGCATTATTTAAACCAAATTGAACATGTTTCATTATTTACCTTGAGGCTAAATTGATTTTATTGATTTATTATATTAAGTTAAAATAAGTGTTCATTCAGTATTGTTGGAATTGTCATTTTTACAAATAAATCAATAAAAAATCATCCGATTTGAATCGGTATCAGCTTTTTTGGTCCTCCAATAATCGGTATCAGCTTTTTTGGTCCTCCAATAATCGGTATCAGCTTTTTTGGTCCTCCAATAATCGGTATCAGCTTTTTTGGTCCTCCAATAATCGGTATCAGCTTTTTTGGTCCTCCAATAATCGGTATCGGCTTTTTTGGTCCTCCAATAATCGGTATCGGCTTCTTTGGTCCTCCAATAATCGGTATCAGCTTTTTTGGTCCTCCAATAATCGGTATCGGCTTTTTTGGTCCTCCAATAATCGGTATCGGCTTTTTTGGTCCTCCAATAATTGGTATCGGCGTTGAAAAGTCATACTCGGTCGACCTCTACTAGAGATGGTCACAGTTATTCAAAGTTGAAATATTATAACGGACATTAGTATTCGAATACTTGCAAGAGTATTCATTAAAAAAATAAAAATATTCATATGCCTATTTTAACAATGAAAAAGCATTGTCTAAATAAATTAAATCTATGCAACATTGGTACACACATGACATTTGGAAATTCAATAAAACAACATTTTTGAATGTAGTTTTGACATGCGCTGTCTACAGTCAGTGGCCCCATGTGTAGCCAGCAACACGGGAGATCTTTAATCAATGCAAGATGGAATTAAAATGACAGAATGAAGTTACATGAGGAGCTACAATGAGAAACCATCTAGGTTGTTTCATCTAAATGGACTTGTTGTAGACTAGGATGGGAAGTGCATTGAACAATCAGTAACCATTTTTGCCTAGATGGCAAACTCGCTAGCTGGCTAGCTTAACTAGCTTTTTTAACATTGATTTGACGCTGTCAAGGCAGGGCACTACCAGCTGGAATGATAGATAACTTATGGCATCTACAGGTTTGTCTAACTAACGTGAGTCTGTATGGCTACTCTCTCCCTCCCGTGTCAAACTCGACTATCCATATATCTGAAAAATTGACATGTTATTTGAATAGTGAAATGATTTCAAATGCCCATCCCACACACACACACACAGACATTCTCACACACACACACACACACACACACACACACACACACACATATGCCTTTCCTGTTTTTAGACCCCCGCCGTTAGTGTTTGGTTTGTCAAGGTAAACCTGACCCCCAGCATAATCCTAAAATCAGTCAGACACTCGCTGAATTGGCTCACACACACACACACACACACACACACACACACACACACACACACACACACATGCACTGATACTGCTTGACCGGTTGTCAGGGGGGTCTTTGTGGCTTAGAGTTTGGGTTTGTCTCTCTGCACTCATTAGACATACAGTTCTTGGTTCATTGTTTATTCTATATTCACTTGGCACACAAATAGTCTGGGTTATTCAAAGTCAACCAGGGACTGGTGTTTGGTGAGTGTGTCCCAGCACCAGACTGTTTCCCAGCACCAGGCAGAAGAAAGGGCATAACTTCAGTTTCACACACTCAGTCACACACTCGGATCCTCACACATCGACTGTGTAAAGAGTATGAAGGCAGTCAAACTTAAGAAGCAGACAATCACAATTTTTAGAACTGAGAATAAAACAGCAGCTAAAATGAGCTCCATCCAAACCGGCCCAGGGCAACCGCAGACCGGCCCTACCCAACCGCAGACTGGCCCAGGGCAACCGCAGACCGGCCCTACCCAACCGCAGACCTGCCCAGGGCAACCGCAGACCGGCCCAGGGCAACCGCAGACCGGCCCAGGGCAACCGCAGACCGGCCCAGGGCAACCGCAGACCGGCCCAGGGCAACCGCAGACCGGCCCAGGGCAACCGCAGACCGGCCCAGGGCAACCGCAGACCGGCCCAGGGCAACCGCAGACCAGCCGAGAGGAGGTTCTATTTCTATGAGAGCAACTCTGTCTACAAAGCCAGTGTTCAGACAGACCATTTAACTGGTCTGACTTTGTCTGTTATCCTGGGTTAACACCAGACCAGTTAATAGACAGGCCGACGTACCTGCAGGACTGATGGACCAGACAGGTGAGGCCTTGGCTGTGCTACTCCGTCTGGTCCTCCTTCTCCTTCACTGTCATCCAATAAAGTGATCCCCCTCCTTTCCCCCCTTCTTCTGCGCTCTTCTGGTCCACGTTTTGTCTTCTCCTTTATTCTCTTTTCTCTCTCTTTTGTGTCCTCACATTTCCTCAAAGATGTCCAGATAGAAGGAAAGGGAGGGGGATGTGTGTGTCTGTGTGAGACGGAGAGTGTGTAGTTTGGTCCTTAAAGACGGGATGGGGAGGGTGGATGGATGGAGAGAGGGAGCGATTGCCCTGACAGATGACTGTAAAGAAGGATAGAGTGAAGGGGTGGGGCCAGGGAGGAGTGGATAGGATCAGACCTACCATGCGGAAATGAGTTGGCCCCGCACGCGCGCACACACACCCAGACCCTCTTTCCTGCTATGACTAGGGCTGTGGCAGTCATGAAATTTAGTCAGCCGGGGATTGTCAAACAAATAACTGTCGGTCTCACGGTAATTGGTCGTTAATTAACATAAACACGTTTAGCATCTCCTGGCTTCCACACACTGATGCAGACTGTTGAAACATCTACATTTTAAAAAGTCTAATAAATCCATGTAATATAGCCTACACCTCCACAATAAGTCTATTTATTTTAGACCGGTCTAAAGAAGCATACTATGAAGAAAATGTAGTCTATTTCAGAAGAACAGAACAGAATACTCTAAAGTTGTCCTTTTGTTGGGTCCTGATCATGCTATGCCAAATGGCTGTGGACTACACTAGTTCATTTAGCAGACAAGATTTGATTAAAATTCTGTGGCATTATTTTATGGTAAGAAGAATACAACTGAACAAAGCTGAATAAAATATAAAGGATATTTTTTCCACAAACGATTTGAGGGAGTGCGCACATGTGGCTATTCTTTGTTGAGCAGTTAACAAAGATAGCTTTTAAAATATGCTTAATTTAGAGTTATTAATGTAACTTCTGTTCTACAAACGTTGGGCTATGTGTTTTGATATTTAGTACATTGTAAGGCTGCGTGATGCGACTGATTTGAATAAAGTTGCTTGCAAGGCATGATCTCTGCTTTGTTTGTTTTTTAGCAGGCTGTACACACTCCAATAGTCTCTCATTCACAATTTGACAAGCACTTGATAATGTCTAGAGTTTCACAGAGTGTGGCCGTAATGCACCCTAAAAATCAATGCCTTTTGCGGCCAGTGGGCGTTGTCTTTCTCCCTGAGTGCTCTGTGCTCCATCACGTGATCGGGTCTTTCTCACAGGCTACAAGTGAAGACCGACACATTGGGGATGCAACTGTGCGCGTCCTTATCCAATTCCGAGGTGCATATTGAAGGTATTGGAAGAACTCTCCACATTTACCCTTCGTCAGCCAACAAGATGAGTAGGCCTAACGAACAGCAAAACCACTAGCCTATGTCAATCTACTATCCCCCATAGTACAAAAGTCAACCTATTCTGTGCGAGAAATAAATATTCTAAACATAGTCTGGGACAGTTGTGGGATGCGATAGATCCCAAATTAATACAACCACTAGCATAAAAAAACTGACAGATTTAGCTTAAAATGTTGCCTATTTCTGCACATTATAAGCACAGTGATCATTACTTTTAGACATGAAGGTCGGTTAATTCGGAAAATTTCAATTACTTTGAAAGTTTCTTCAAGTGCAGTCGCAAAAACCATCAAGCGCTATGATGAAACTGGCTCTCATGAGGACCGCCACAGGAATGGAAGACCCAGAGTTACCTCTGCTGCAGAATATTAGTTCATTAGAGTTAACTGCACCTTAGATTGCAGCCCAAATAAATGCTTCACAGACTTCAAGTAACATACACATCTCAACATCAACTGTTCAGAGGCGACTACGTGAATCAGACCTTCATGGTCGCAAAGAAACCACTACTAAAGGACACCAATAAGAAGAAGACTTGCTTGGGCCAAGAAACACAAGCAATGGCCATTAGACTGGTGGAAATCTGTCTTTTGGTCTGACGAGTCCAAATGTGAGATTTTTGGTTCCAAACACTGTGTCTTTGTGAGGCTCAGAGTAGGTGAACGGATCACTTCCGCATGTGTGGTTCCCACCGTGAAGCATGGAGGAGGAGGTGTGATGGTGTGGGGATGCTTTGCTGGTGGCGCTGTCTGTAATTTATTTAGAATTCAAGACACACTTAACCAACATGGCTACCACAGCATTCTGCAGCGATACGCCATCCCATCTGGTTTGCGCTTAGTCCCGCTATCATTTGTTTTTCAACAGGATAATGACCCAACCCACCTCCAGGCTGTGTAAGGGCTATTTGACCAAGAAGGAGAGTGATGGAGTGCTGCATCAGATGACCAGGCCTCCACAATCACCTGACCTCAACCCAATTGAGATGGTTTGGGATGAGCTGGACTGCAGAATGAAGGAAAAGCAGCCAACAAGTGCTCAGCATATGTGTAACTCCTTCAAGACTGTTGGTAAAACATTCCTCGTGAAGCTGGTTGAGAGAATGCCAAGAATGTGCAAAGCTGTCATCAAGGCAAAGGGTGGCTACTTTGAAGAATCTCAAATATATGATATATTTTGATTTATTTAACACTCTTTTGGTTACTACGTGATTCCATATGTGTTATTTCATAGTTTTGATGTCTTCTCTATTATTCTACAATGTAGAAAATAGTTGTAAATAGTTGTAAAAATTAAGAAAAACTCTTGAATGAGTAGGTTTGACCAAACTTTTGACTGATATTATTTAGTATACAGTACATGTGTGAAATTTGTTTTGATTTAGAATGGACCGTTATCATGCACCTGTTTCAAAACCGGGGCAGCTGGAAAAAATGTAATCTATGAATTTAAATAGTAAATGGAGGACGCTTTTCCTCGTGATTTATTTTCATGCCAGCCAGGTAGACTCTCTTCCTGTTGTACATATAATTAATGTGCTTAGTATTAGGAAAGTTGAGAAATAAATATAGTAGGCCTAACCTATAGAAAGCTGATCTTTTTAGTGGAGGTCATGACTCTTCTCGCGCAATTGCATAGCCTATAGAAATATTGCGCAACATGAGCTCATGGGCTCTCATGAAGTGTTTGATAAGATTTTTGATTACATTTGCATTGATGTCAGAGTGATTAGAGGGACAATAGTGTGCTGAGAACAAGCAGTTAACAAGTTTGGTGGACTACTAATGACTATCAGCAGCATCAGAGTTTACTGTGACTAAACGGTCATGTGGAATTTAACTACTTTCGTGACTCTTGACCGGTGTGGCGGTAATACGGTCTCCGCAACAGCCCTAACTACGACCCCCCCAGTGCCTTAAATTAAATAAAAACTACCCTCTCTCCCCTGGACAGATGGACTGACTGAAAAGTGATGGATGGAGAAAGAGGGACCGAGCGAGATGGGGGCAGAGAGGAAAAAACAGGGTGACCAATATGGAGAAAGTGGTTAACCTTCACTCACACTCTCTCCAGTCGGTCCGCAGTTGGTCGACGGTGTGTTGAGTGCAGTTTGTCATTGTAGTATTTTGAGCTGCGTGTCTGACTAATGCACGTCACTGTCAGCTATGCTGGACACTCAGAACATGAACCAACCATCCTGCAAAGTGTCCTGTGAGTGTACTAAAAAGATCAGTGGACACCCATGTGTTACCCCAAATATATACTACTGCATTACTCTAAATCAGAGGTCTTCAACAGGTCGCTGGTGAGCTACCATAGTTCACCAATGAGGAGCTCACCAAATAATTCTGAAAACGCATGCAATTTTGCAGGATGGTTGGTTCATGCTCTTGAGTGTTCCATCACACAGTGTCACAGTGTCAACAAATCTCACAAGTATCAGACACCGCAAGCTCCCAGCTACTATGTAATCAATGCAACGTTTACATTAACCTACCCCTGGTTGACCACTATTGGCTTTAAAAGCCAATCCTAACACAATGTCTGCTAATACGTTTCCAGCAATATTTAACCTGTCTGTCACTACGTGTGTAGCCAGTTGATGTGATAACTGTCTTGTGGGTTGAAATATTTTTTCTCAATTAAATGTTAACTGCATAGTAGGCTTACCTGGCAGAAGTATATCATTCGTAACTATTATTTGCCATGAGCAGCAGCAGTACAGAACCATCACTAGATGCACCATTAAAGGACCAGATATGCAGTTAAATGTGAATTACACTAAAAAAAGGGAACCGTTTTTGTCATGGTGCTCTTGTACTGCCCGTGTCTTAGTGATGGAAGCGGGGGGAACAGGCCGTGGCTCGGGTTGCTGAGGTCTCTGATGATCTTGGCCTTCCTGTGACACCTGGTGTTGTCGGTGTTCTGGAGGGCAGGCAGTCTGCACCCAATGATTGGTTCGGCTAAGCATACCACTCTCTGTAGTGCCTTGCGGTCCACGGTGGTGGAGTACGTGTACCAGGCTGTGATGCAGCCAGACAATATGTTCTCAATGGGGCTCCTGTAGAACACTGTGAGGGACCTTTGGGACAGGCCACATCCTGAGGTTGAAGGGTTCGCCACGGTGGGTGAAAATAGAATGTTTAATAGCATGCGACATTTTGAGAATCGATTATGGTTTAAAAGCCAGGATGTTGTTTCCGCTCTTCATTTGGTAGATTTCGATGCACACTTTTCCACAATCCATTCAAGCCGCCAAACAAAACAATCTGTCTTATTAATTGGGAAGGTACCCAAAGCTTCTGCAGTGCTGTTCAAATGTAGGCAAAGTAGATTGTGTTCTCCTTAAAATGATAACGAGTATTGCATCGTCTTTCAACAAAATGTTTACCCAAAGCGTGTGTCTGTTTTCTCACTGGAGAGGGTTTATTGTTCTCTTGGACTTCGTCAGAGCTTTTGAACTAAATACTAAACCATCTTTTGATTTTAGAATGTGTGGGCACCGGGGACTCAGGATGTGGCTGTGTTGTTGATGTCATGTTAATCAGGCCGTTTGATTGGCACATATGGATTGTTTTAGTTTTGTAGGCGTGGCTACCTATTTAATGACTGGATCAAGCCTTAGCAGTCATTCTGATCTCGTTCCCTCTGTGATCAGTGCTTTGGTTTACTATGTTGCTGTTCCGCACTTCTGAATGTGTGACGCACCCGGCTGTCCACGTTCTTCTGTACAATAGTGTTTTGATTTGAACATCTGAAGTTACAGCACTTTGGTTTCACTAATAAATATGTTGAAATGGAACCAAATTCTGTTTCTGTCTTCAGTCCTTTTTAAATAGGATTGAGGAGCGATATGGGCTACTAAGGTATATGTCTAATGTGATAGTCTGCCTATAACCAGCCTGAGTAGGCCTGTAACTCCATTAGGTTGAATGTGATAGTCTGCCTATAACCAGCCTGAGTAGGCCTATAACTCCATTCCTATTCTATTCAGGGTTTAGAAAAATGAATCTAATGGGAAATGAGCTATTATCAGGCTGATTAATGCCATGCATGTCTGTTGAATTTGGAAAAATCCACCCTCACTCAGGCCCACCCCACCTACTGAGCCAATCAGGAGCCCCTATTGTGTTACAGTCACCTGTATTGTAGAGGGCCCAGATGCAGACACAGGGGGAATCAGGTGTTGGAGTCTTATAAACACATCAACTGATAAACTATTCAGTCTAGAAAACACCTCTACTCGTGTTGATCAATACCTTATAATGACAAAGCAAAAACAGGTTTTTAAAATGTTTACAAATTTATAAAAACTGAAATATCACATTTACATAAGTATTCAGATTCTTTACTCAGTACTTTGTTGAAGCACCTTTGGCAGCGATTACAGCCTTAAGTCTTCTTGGGTATGACACTACAAGCTTGGCACACCTGTATTTGGGGAGTTTCTCCCAGCACTGTCAGGTTGGATGGGGAGCGTTGCTGCACAGCTATTTTCAGGTCTCCCCAGAGAGGTTCGATCGGGTTTAAGTCCGGGCTCTGGCTGGGCCACTCAAGGACATTCAGAGACTTGTCCCGAAGCCACTCCTGTTGTCTTGGCTGTGTGCTTAGGGTCGTTGTCCTGTTGGAAGGTGAACCTTCACCCCAGTCTCGGTTCCTGAGCGCTCTGGAGAAGGTTTTCACTAAGAATCTCTCGGTACTTTGGTCCGTTCATCTTTCCCTCGATCCTGACTAGTCTCCCAGTCCCTGCTGCTGAAAAACATCCCCACAGCATGATGCTGCCACCACCATGCTTCACCGTAGGGATGGTGCCAGGTTTCCTCCACACATGACGCTTGGCATTCAGGCCAAAGAGTTTCATCTTGGTTTCATCAGACCAGAGCATCTTGTTTCTCATAGTCCATTAGGTGCTTTTTGGCAAATTCCAAGTCGACTGTCATGTGCCTTTTACTGAGGAAAGTCTTCCGTCTGGCCACTCTACCATAAAGGCCTGATTGGTTGTCCTTCTGGAAGGTTCTCTACAGAGTAACTCTGGAGCTCTGTCAGAGTGAACATCGGGTTCTTGGTCACCTCCCTGACCAAGGCCCTTTGCAAAAATGTCAACAACAAAAAAACTCTTTGCTTTGTCATTGTGTGTGTGTGTGGGGGGGGGTCTGAATACTGAATATGGTGGGGCCAGTCAGTGTTGTGAAATATCCAGATTTAGAGAGAGGATCGTGGTGTTTGCCTGTTTAAATTTAACCAGAGGTATTTACGAGCAGGCATTCTCTTCTGTCCTCCTTTCCCATGAGGCCTAGGCATGACTTCACAGCATTGGGGTAAGAGGCGAGGATGAGAGCTAGCCAGGCATTTGGTGTGGCTGTATGTTACAACATTGTTTTCCAAGGTGACAAAGTATACTCCTCTTGGTGACAATGCTCCTTGTAACTATGCCTGTCCAGTGAGGTTGATTAAAGTCGCACTAGAAGTTGCACTTTGTGCTCTTTCAGATTCCCCCGTGGGAGAGGAGAGTGAAGAACCAGAGAAACAGCCCACAGAGCAAGCATCCCCACGGGAGAAGAAAGGAAAGAAGAGGAAGAGTGTAATGGAAAACCCAGTCCCGGTCAAGAAGAAGACTGCACTGGTATGTAATAGTTTGTTGTAAACTTCACCCTTCTGACTTCAATGTGTTTTGTTTGGATTATGTACTGCTTCTCTCAATTCTATTTGTCTACACAGAAATCACAGACTGAGTGTTTTATGGCTCAGGAGAAGAAAGAGGATGAAGGAGAAAAAAAGCCCAAGAAAAAGAGAAAGGTAAGATTGAGGATGGAGGGCATTGAAGAGACACCTGCTGTACCAAAGTGGAACTGCAGTTAAAATGTGCCTACATTCAATTGCATTGGAGTTAGAAGTGGGAATTTTGGCTTTGTGTGTATTCAGAAGAAGAAGAAGACGATCACAGACGTCCTCGCCACCTCGGACCCCAAACCGGGCTCTCCAGTTGACCTGCAGAGCCTGGTTCTAGAACACTTCAAAGACAAACGCTCCGTCATCGAGCTGGAGGAGCTCAAACTACAGGGTGAGTCACCTTTGACCTTCCAACTGTCACACCCGACCTCTGTCTGCTGTTAGGTCTAAAGCATGAAACACACTGGTACTCACTGCCGATAGGTACTTATCACAGTGGGAGGCCATTCCTTCTCTTGCTAGAACAAAAGTGGTACCTGCTCTGTCCTGACCCGTTAGTGACGGACCTGCCAATTCTACTTGTAGAAATGTTCGCCAGTGGCCAACAACTTTACTTTGAGCCAATCAGAGAGCACAAACTCTCACGTGGGGGAGCCAACAACAACAAAAAAGGAAAAAAGGTCATTTTCTCTGTACATCCACGGATGAGCCAGTCACACTTCATATGTAATGTACCATAGGCTAGACGCAATGCACACAACACTAAATAGTTCCTCCAAGCTAGCTAACCACTGTAGCAAGCAAATATTGGCATAATTAAATCACAATAGTTTCCATGAAACAGCTGCCTGTGTTAGCTGCCGAGTTTGTGCAGTGTTCTTAGCTAACATTAGCTAGCTAGCTAAACATTTGGCTATGAGCTGGCACTGGCAGTATGGGATTATGGAGAGTGAATTAAATTGTTTCTTTTTTTCATCTTGCTAGGTAGTTATCAAGCTGTGGTCATCTGGCTAGTATCAACAAAATGGCAACATTAGCACAGATAGCTTGGAATCTAGACCATAAGCAATGCACATGGATATGCATTGTCAAACTAGTGGTTAAGATCGTTGGGCCAGTAACCGAAAGGTCGTTGGTTCAAATCCCTGAGCCGAAAAATCTGTCTGTGCACTTGAACGAGACACACAACCATAATTTCTCCTGTTAGTCGCTCTGGAAAAGAGAATCTGCTAAATGAATAAAATGTTTTTAAAAAACAGTACTGCCACCTTCTGGTTTGGAGTATTTGAATAAGACTGAGTGGCTGACGAATTCAAAGTACTTTGCTGTGTGAACACGAGATTGACTGCCGACACCTGAGGTGCTAAGTACGGTAGGCAGCAAACATTGGACAATCCTACTGGCGTGTCTGAGCTTTAAGGACCATCAGTATGTCTGTCTAAAGGCGTCCGCATGCTTCCCAGCTGAAAGATTTTGGCCACTAGATGGCATTAGTGTATGTACAAAGTTTTAGACTGATCCAATGAACCATTGCGCTACTGTTCAAAATGTTGTATCAAGTCTGCCCAAATGTGCCGAATTGGTCAATTGATTTATTTTCAAGTACATAACTATAGAGAACGTATACCAATAATATGGTAATAAAAATGGAAGTTTACACACTCCCAGGAATGTCAGAGACAATAGATAATTAGCTTCCCTGTAGAAAAGACACTAACCTTCACACATCTAGATGGGGGGGGACACAGCAGGGGTTCAAACTGTAGAACCCAGTAAAATGGATTTTATAATAAAAAAAACTAGCTACATTTTATCTCGTACACCTGGGATGACAAATCAGAGCAAGATTACTGAATGTAAGTACATTATTTACCTTCAGAGGTGAATGTATCAAACCAGTTGCCGTGCACTCTCCTCAAACAATAGCATGGTCTTTTTCCACTGTAAAAGCTACTGTAAATTGGACAGTGCAGTTAGATTAACAAGAATTTAAGCCCATTTAAGACAACTCTATGTCCTGGGAAATGCTCTTGTTACTTACAACGTCATGCTAATCACATTAGCCTACGTTAGCTCAACCGTCCTGCGGGGGGGGGGCGGGGGGGGGCGACCTTGTAGAGGTTATAAGAAATACTGCACTTAACAGCTTAGTTCGACGTAAAATTGTGTGATTAAGATATCCTCGGCAAAACATCAAAATGAGTGACAGATTTCTTGAGTTATCGTAGATTCATTCTGACTATTGAGGAAGTGTATACTGGCTACCATGTCTCGAAATGGACAAACAGTACTCTTGCTGTTTTTTTTCTTGTTTTTGAAGCTGTCCTTGTATGGGAGTATGCGAGCACACTCGTTCGGTTTGCCTAGCTGTGTTCGGATAGGTGCCAGCCGAACTGAAGCATGCTGACGCCTTTATTCTCTCTCTCTCTTGCATTCTTACTCTCTCACTCTTACTCACTTTCTCTGAATTTCCTAATGTGACATTCTTCTCTGATTGGTTACTCCCAGAGTCCTGCTTCGTGAGGAGTAATGACCTCACACACAGCCTCTCCTCCTACCTGAAAGAAAGTGAGTTCAAATCAAACCATCACACCGTACATACCTAAATACATAACATTTTACATGTACATTACATACCTCTCACCAATACATGACTCCTTTTTAAACTCCATGTTACACTAATAGGACTGCTGACCCATATGTGCTCTACGTCTTCTGTCATGTTCCTAGATGTGTCCTTGGGTATTAACTCAGTAGTCTGACGTTGGCTTCCCCTCCTAATCGTCTCTCCTTCATCTGCACTGCTGTAGTAGAGAAAATGAGGAGAGGAGACCACTTTAGACTATTGACATCCATCCCTTGTACCACAATATGTTTTTCCCTTTCTCTTTTTGCTCAGTTTGTCCCAAATGGGCTAAGGTCCAGAAGCAGCACACAGAGAAGAGTTCTGTGGTTCTGCTCATCGTCTGTAGCGCCGCACTAAGAGTCATCGAGCTCATCAAGTGAGTGACAACGCACATCTCCCTCTTACCATTTGTCATCTTTTATTGTATATTCTTTATGGCACTTCTCAGCTTAATATAATGCTCCCTTGTTTTTACATCTTCACCAGACAGTTAACCACCTTCAAGGGAGAGGCCAAAGTGCTGAAGCTGTTTGCAAAGCACATCAAGGTAACAGACCTTACTGTACAATAGTTTCCTATGAATATTAATGTGTACAGATGAGCCATTCTGTGAGTGAGTAAAGCCAAGCGTGACCGTACTCTGTCTTTCTGTCCCCAGGTAGAGGAGCAGGTGAAGCTCCTACAGACGGGGGTGACACACATTGGGGTGGGGACGCCAGGGAGACTGAGCGCCCTCATTGAGAAAGGTACAGCTTGTACTTAGTGTGGCTTAATTTACAGTGACTTTATTCTGATCTTCTAACCTTCAATCGGAGGTGTGCACTAATTCACTCCTCTTCAGGGATTAAACCCCTATTTGACCCCTATCTGACCTCTGACCTTTTCCAGAGGGTCTGACCCTGCCTCCCCTGCGTTTCCTGGTTCTGGACTGGAACTGGAGAGACCAGAAGCTTCGCAGGATGGTGGATGTTCCTGAGGTGAGACTACAACGCCCCCTGCTGGACCAGTAACACTTTACACAGCATTGAAAATATACTCTAGTAGTACATGGGCTTTCTGCCAGACAGACTATATGGAGTTTCTTAATAACACAGCCCTCTTTTTCACTTCCAGGTCAAAGGTGACTTGTTGAAGCTGCTGGATATGGGAATCTTGAAAGGATGTAGGGAAGGAAAAGTGAAAGTGGGACTGTTCTGATACAACCACACACCTAGTGCCATAATCTGCCATTTTATTTTATTTGTTTCACCTTTATTTAACCAGGTAGGCCAGTTGAGAACAAGATCTCATTTACAACTGCGACCTGGCCAAGATAAAGCAAAGCAGTGCGACAAAAAACAACACATGGACACAAGTTACACATGGAATAAAATAAAGTATAGTCAATAACAATTGAAACATCTATATACAGTGTGTGCAAATGGAGTAAGGAGGTAAGGCAATAAATAGGCCATAGTAGCAAAGTAATTCAAATTTAGCAAATTAACACTGGAGTGAGAGATGTGCAGATGATGATGTGCAAATAGTAATACTGGTGTGCAAAAGAGCAAATAAAAACAATATGAGGATGAAGTAGGTAGATTGGATGGGCTATTTACAGATGGGCTGTGTACAGCTGCAGCAATCGGTGAGCTGCTCAGATTGCTGATGCCATATACTGAGATACAAACACACACCTAGTGCCATACTCTGCTATATACTGACATACAAACACACACCCAACCAAGTCAGACTGGACCTCTTCTCATCATGCTCTTGTTCACACGCGTGCACAAACACTCACACGCAACAAAGTTTATTAGGGCCCCTCAAACCAATCCTGTCTCCATAACAGACCGACTGCTGGACATTTCAACCATCTACCCTATCCTGTTTTTACCCTCTCCCTCTGTGACACTGTGTTCTTGTTCTATTTTAAGTGACATGTAAAATATCTGAAATGGTTTATACAGTGTTGTAGTTCAACAATAACACAGCTCTCTGTGTGACACAGCCCAACTGTGTGATGGTTTGAATAAAGACATTTGAATGGAACCAGACTCTCTTGTTTGTTCACACCAGCGGGAAGCCCCTCCCACTGAGTCTGATGTCATGAGTTGTTTTACCCAGTAGGTAGTCTGGTTTGTCATAACATCCTGTGTGTAAGTGTGTTCTGAAACAGACAAAGGCAACTACTTCAGTGGGGAAGAAATAACGGATCGTAAGGTGCTGTGGGAAAATAAATCTGAGATATTTTAGTACTTGGATGATGGGCTGTAATACATCAGTGTGTATGTATGTATGACTGAATCGCTCGGGAAGGAGTGAGCGAAGAACAGTAGAAAAAAAACAAAAGAGGAAGTAGAGCAGAGGATTCTGGTTAATGAGTAACTGCCAGCAGCCTGTCTCAAAGGTCTTCCCCACCCTAGCCCTAAGCCTGCTGGGAAAAGGCTCTTGGCAGGCAGGGGAGCGAGGTAGAGAAATGCTGATAAGACTGCGTTAAAGAAGACCGGAAGAGAAGAGAGGGAAGACTCCTGTTCCTTGCTTGTTTTCTTGTTGTCTGACTTTCCTGGTCTCATCACCCTTCCCCAGCCGGAGCTCTCTGTCATGGGCAAGGCGAAGGCCAACGCTGGGCCCCTGGCCCGGAGGCCTGATAACTCTGCTTTCAAACAGCAGAGACTGCCTGCCTGGTCCCCCATGCTCACAGCTCAAACCGTCCTGCCTTTCTTCTACGGTATGGCCATTGTGTGTGTGCTGCTGGGAGCGTGGCTACTTGTCACCGTGCAGAATACACATGAACTGAAGGTGAGTAAGCGATCCTTTCAGATTATTTTTTATTTTTTATTCTACCGATACACACAATCACTTGAAATGGAGTAGGTAACACCCTCCAGAGCACATAGCTTATCTAACCATGAACACAAGATCAGAGGTAGAAAGTTTCAAGGTATTCTGATGGAAGGAGAGGTAGAAAGTTTCAGGGTATTCTGATGGAAGGAGAGGTAGAAAGAGACGATAAGAGAGAGGACTTCCAGGGTATTCTGATGGAAGGAAAGGTAGAAAGTTTCAGGGTATTCTGATGGAAGGAGAGGTAGAAAGTTCCAGGGTATTCTGATGGAAGGAGAGGTAGAAAGTTTCAGGGTATTCTGATGGAAGGAGAGGTAGAAAGTTTCAGGGTATTCTGATGGAAGGAGAGGTAGAAAGTTTCAGGGTATTCTGATGGAAGGAGAGGTAGAAAGAGACGATAAGAGAGAGGACTTCCAGGGAATTCTGTGAAGAAGTGAAGCTACACTATAATAAATGGCTGTGGGAAACAAACATTCTAAGATTCATATAGACTTTTAATGTGTTGGCCATACAGGATTAAATAGTTTTTTCTCTCTAAATCTACAATCTACATACTACCCCATTTAAAAAAAAAAAACTGAAATATCACATTTACATAAGTATTCAGACCCTTTGTTGAAGCACCTTTGGCAGCGATTACAGCCTACAGTCTTTTTGGTATGACGCTTGGCACACCTGTATTTGCACAGTTTCTTCCATTCTTCTCTGCAGATCCTCTCAAAATCTGTCAGGTGGGATGGGGAGCATCGCTGCACAGCTATTTTCAGGTCTCTTCAGGGACGTTAGATCGTGTTCAAGCCATGTCTCTGGCTAGACTATTCAAGGACATTCAGAGACTTGTCCCGAAGCCACTCCTGCGTTGTCTTGGCTGTATGCTTAGGGTCGTTGTCCTGTTGGAAGGTGAACCTTCGCCCCAGTCTGAGAACCTGCTCCAGAGCGCTCAGGACTTCATCAGGATCTCTCTGTGCTCTGCTCCGTTAAACTTTCCCCCGATCCCAACTACTTTTCCAGTCCCTGCCGCTGAATAAAATCCCCACAGCATGATGCTGCCACCACCATGCTTCACCGTAGGGATGGTGTCTTGTTTCTTCCCGGTGTGACACTTAGAGTTCAATTTTGGTTCCATCAGACCAGAGAATATTGTTTCTCATGGTCTTAGAGTCCTTTATGTGACATTTGGCAAACTTACTGAGGAGTGGCTTCCGTCTGGCCACTCTACCATAAAGGCCTGATTGGTAGAGTGCTGCAGAGATGGTTGTCCTTCTGGAAGGTTCTCCCATCTCCACATAGGAACTCTGGAGCTCGGTCAGAGTGACAATCAGGTTATTGGTCACTTTCCTGACCAAGGCCCTTCTGCCCCAATTGCTCAGTTTAGTTGGGCGGACAGCTCTAGGAAGAGTCTTGGTGGTTCCAAACTTCTTCCATTTAAGAATGATGGAGACCACTGTGTTCTTGGGGACCTTCAATACTGCAGACATGTTTTGGTACCCTTCCCCAGAGCTGTGCCTCGACACAATCCTGTCTCAGAGCTCTACAGACAATTCCTTCGACCTCATGGCTTGGTTTTTGCTCTGACATGTACTGTCAACTGTACATGTCCTTTTATATAGACAGGTGTGTGCCTTTCCAAGTCATGTCCAATCAATTTAATTGAACACAGGTGAACTCCAATCAAGTTGTAGAAACATCTCAAGGATGAAAAATGGAAACAGGATGCACTTGAGCTCAATTTTGAGTCTCATAGAAAAAGGTCTGAATACTTCTGTAAAATAAAGTATTTCTGTTTTTTATTTGGAATAAATTTGCAAAATAATTGCTTTGTCATTATGGGGTGTTATGTGTAGATTTGATGAGGAAAATATTTTATTTAATCCATTTTAGAATAAGGCTGTAACGTAACAAAATGTGGAAGAAGTGAAGGGGTCTGAATACTTTCCAAATGCACTGTATATATTTCTCTCCCTCCTGCTATATCTCCTTCCCTCCCTCTACAGGTAGACTACACACACGCAGGGTCATGTGATAAGTGTTTTGAGAAGCGTAAAGACCGTGCCAATGCGAACCAGAGCTGCAACTGCACTGTGGTGTTTAACATTGAGAACATGTTCAAGGTGTGTGAGTATGTGTGTTTGTCTTGGTCTGTACACTTCGACAAGACCACAAGCTAATGTACTGTATGTATCAGTGTTAAAAATGTTGGAAACCAAATCCAACTAAGACTGACAGTGATGATGTGTTTCCTGTCCCAGGGAGATGTGTTCTTCTATTACGGCCTGATCAACTTCCACCAGAACCTCCGGCAATACATGGACTCCAGGGATGATGGACAGATGATTGGGAGAAATAAAAACCTCAGGGTAGCTACTGTTAATCTATCAATCGATTCTTCTGTCTTCATCCTCTTAATTTCCTGGTTCATTCTGAGCTTTTACAACATCAAATCCTTCCTGTCTGTCTCTACAGAACCCGAGCTCCTATTGCGAGCCCTTCATAAAGGATAAGAACGGACTCCCTATTGCCCCTTGTGGGGCTGTGGCCAACAGCATGTTCAACGGTATTACACCATTACTCAGCAATATCAGTTTGTCATCAGTCACTGCTAATAATGTCACTGCATTAATATCCAGTGATATGATCAAATCTCTCCCTGACATGAAACACCTGGTTTTGATTAATTGACTGATTTTGATGTCTTTATGAGTTTTGTTTGTGTTTTTCCCAGACTCCTTCACTCTGGTGTACCACTCAGCAGCGGGCAGTCGGGTGGTTCCTCTATTCAGGAAGGGCATCACCTGGTACACCGACAAGAACGTCAAGTTCCGTAACCCACAGGTGGAGAACAAAACCCTAACGTTAGCACAGGTGTTTGAAGGTGTGTCTCACAACACACCCACACAGTGTTCACAGCATGTTCAGCATCACAACACACCCACACAGTGTTCACAGCATGTTCAGCGTCACAACACACCCACACAGTGTTCACAGCATGTTCAGCGTCACAACACACCCACACAGTGTGTTCACAGCATGTTCAGCGTCACAACATGTTCAGCGTCACAACACACCCACACGTTCAGCGTCACAACACACCCACACGTTCAGCGTCACAACACACCCACACAGTGTGTTCACAACATGTTCAGCGTCACAACACACCCACACAGTGTGTTCACAACATGTTCAGCGTCACAACACACCCACACAGTGTGTTCACAACATGTTCAGCGTCACAACACACCCACACAGTGTGTTCACAACATGTTCAGCGTCACAACACACCCACACAGTGTGTTCACATGTTCAGCGTCACAACACACCCACACAGTGTGTTAACAACATGTTCAGCGTCACAACACACCCACACAGTGTGTTCACAACATGTTCAGCGTCACAACACACCCACACAGTGTGTTCACAACATGTTCAGCGTCACAACACACCCACACAGTGTGTTCACAACATGTTCAGCGTCACAACACACCCACACAGTGTGTTAACAACATGTTCAGCGTCACAACACACCCACACAGTGTGTTCACAACATGTTCAGCGTCACAACACACCCACACAGTGTGTTCACAACATGTTCAGCGTCACAACACACCCACACAGTGTGTTCACAACATGTTCAGCGTCACAACACACCCACACAGTGTGTTCACAACATGTTCAGCGTCACAACACACCCACAGTGTGTTCACAACATGTTCAGCGTCACAACACACCCACACAGTGTGTTAACATGTTCAGCGTCACAACACACCCACACAGTGTGTTCACAACATGTTCAGCGACACAACACACCCACACAGTGTGTTCACAACATGTTCAGCGTCACAACACACCCACAGTGTGTTCACAACATGTTCAGCGTCACAACACACCCACACAGTGTGTTCATGGTCATCATTATTATTAATACCACATTTTAATTTAATAGACATATCGCTGCTCTCTTGCCTTTCCAAATGTTGTATGACTGTTGTCAAAACCTTTTCCAAATCATGTCTCAATGTCGTATTGCTGTTGTTAAAACATTGTCTGGACTCTAGATGTAACCGTTGTCTGTGTGTTGTCAGGCACGGGCCAGCCTCTGTACTGGCAGAAGCCCGTGTATGACCTGGACCCCTGGGACCGCAACAACAACGGCTTCATCAACGAGGACCTCATCGTGTGGATGAGGGAGGCTGCCTTCCCCAACTTCAAGAAGCTCTACGGGGTCCTGAATCGAGCCATAGAACCCTTCACCGATGGGCTGCCGGCTGGAAACTACAGCGTCCTTATCTCCTACAGTATCCTTTTATGCATATTACTGTTACCAGGGAGACATTGAGGTTTGAGTCAATTGAATCAAAACTCTTTTTTAAAATTTTATTCCAAAAGCATGTTCCTATTTCCAACCCTTAGGTAGCTGGGGTTAATGTAGCTAGTTTCTCTTTGGATGGTAGTGAAACCATAGGTTGTGGCTTGGAATATTGGATGTTTATTTGCTCAGTTACAAGAACAAAGTCACAGCACATTAAGCACAAAAACAACAGCTATTTCCTTTACCTGTGTGGAAAACATTATGGTTGTACATTAATAGTACGTTTGGATGAAAGGTTTGTGTTCACCTTATGTGGCTATGTTTATCCTTGACCTCTGCCCCCTCTCCAGACTTCCCAGTGGAGTACTTCCAGGGCAGAAAGGAAGTGGTCCTGTCCACAGTCAGCTGGTTTGGGGGTCAGAACAACTTCCTGCCCGTAGCCTACCTGGTCACAGGCTGTCTCATCCTGCTCCTCGCTGTCATCCTCACCGCCGTCTGGTGGAAGTTTGGTAAGAACGGACGGAATATGGAGGAGTGATGAAAAGGTGACGAAGAAGAGGAGACATGGAATTCATAATACTGTAGATACAGTGAATGTGATTATTAAAATGGTCAATGGTCTACATTTATGTAGTTCTGGATTAGAGATGGGGTTTGTGTTTTCAGCATCATGAATGCTTGTACTTGGTTTAATTTCCCTGCATGACCATGTGGTAGCAGTAGTGCGGTTAGAATGAAACGAGGTGGGAAACCATAGGAAATTGTTTTCAGTGATAATTTATGTCAGTGTTTGAATATGCATTAAAGACATGCTCTGGAACGTTGGTGACTAGTAAGTATTTTTTAAGCCTCCCACTGGGTAGTTCATAAATTGATAATCTATGAGCAGAATTACTGTTTTACCTCAATTAGCCACTGTTTTTCTAGAAACGGTGCTGTGCCATTTCCCCTACGTGTTCCAGCCCTCTAGCAATTTGAGTTCAACCAATGAGCTTTAGTCTCGCGCTCGATGTGTGACAGCAGATATCTGCACGTGACGTAGTATGCAATTTTTCGGGACCACCTTTGGCTTGTGAGTACTATCAGAACTACTGGCTAAAAAGTACCAGAGAATCCCTTTAAGATGTGAAATATGAAGAATTCATTGATGTTTTATTTTATTCACTGTAGAAATGTGTAAAAGTTTTTTAAAAGGTTTAAAAAAAAGGTACTTTTTAAAAAGGCTTTATTTCTCCTTGTACAATCTGTGAAGACAGAAACACACAGTGACCAGGGAACACACTGACCTACGGCCAGCCTTACCTACTGAAGCCCTAACCTTTAACCTAAAGTTCAACTGGTCCAGGTTCAGATTTGGTGTTCAGGACAGGGATTGACCGGACTAAATGTGCTCCACTGACTACAAACACGACTAATCAAACATAGATGCAGTACACTCGTAAGGACAGTCGTACAGACATAGCTAGCCACACACAGATACTCTCTTTAGGACAGCCATACAAAGACACTCATGAAAGCCATTGCATACATTGATGAGACAGTCATACAGTAGAGACAGTCAATCTCTAAGAAATAGAGACAGCAATTCAGACACAAACTAGAATGAGGCGTTTCTGTAAATATTAACTTCTGCATGCTGATTGGTCACTAGTGATAATGTTCTCTCGCCGTACCGTCTTTGTCAGGATCCGTACCATACACACACCTGATGCGGTAACCTAGACTACTCCAGTGTGAGTTTGGCTGGAGTGGATCATCTTCCTCTAGCACACAGAAGTCCTACAACCCCTGGATTCTCTGGGAATTTACAGACGGTGGCCATGATAAATGATGCATAATAACAAAACATAAGGAAATGTTTAGTCTCACTGACATATTTTAGAGACAGCCCTTCTGTTGGACAGCTCCTCTCTAGGATCACCATGAGGGCAGATTCTTCCTCTTCAAGTAACTGGACCTAGTGAGGCAGTGTGTGAACCCAATGGCACCTAAACGTTATGCAGAGGTCCTTTTTGACTGTCACGTGAGGCAAGGTGTCCAGGACAACAGTGTAACCATAATTATTTGAAGCTGATTCGTCACCGCTTTCCATAGTGTTTTTCAGTAGGAATTATAAAAGAAAAATTAATAATTTTTCAGAAACTTCAACAGGTTTTTGGTGTGGGTTTCACTCTAGCTTTTTGTTTAAGGTGATTGGTTAAGCTCAAACATTTTGACAGGTCTGATTTTGTGAACTGAAAGCTGAAATAGTACAAGCCTCCAATCAAAGCGTACCGTAGTAAACTGAGGAAGCTGCTCTTTACAGGTGACCTTTGGCCTTTATGCAGAGAACACTTCAGTGGTAGAAACATTGACTTTCTATAGAAGGCAACCACTTCAGAGAACCTATTGTTTGGAGAATTGTTTCACTTTTAGATTGACACGAAAGGAACTAATATATACTCAGTTTGACAAAACATCAAATTAAGAGACACAGAGGGGACTTAGCCTGGCTGAAACAGTAGTGAGCTCTCCACCTCCCCTTGTTTCTTCTCTCTTTCTGTTCTCTCGCTCTCATGTAGACATTCATCTTTGTGGTTTCAGTGATAGGACTGGTATGGTACTATGCTAGCACTCTCCGGCCATGCACGTACAGGTAGACACTCACATATAGACTCCTCTGCAGACACACTCACATACAGACATCTAACTTGAAGGTAATGTTCTTTACAGTTTAATTCACCCTCCCTCTCTCCATCATCCCCCTCTGTCAATGGGGGGGGGGGGGGGGGGGGGGGGGGGTGGTGGTTTATGGTTATGGCCTTGTCAATCAAAGTACTCACTCCACCTCTTCAGCTCTACTCCACTGGCTTCTGAGAGCTGCTCTGAGGCACCTGATAGGCTAAATCCTTAGTGGGTGTGGCCTGTCCTGTATTCTTGGGCGTGTCATACATTGACCTTCCCGATTGCCCGCTGTCTGTTCTCGTGAGAAGGGAGGCGGGGCCACGGCCCATGAAGCTGGAGACTGTGGTTGGCTGGTTCAGTGTGGAGCTCCCTGATAGGTGGCTTGCAATGTCAATCATAATGGGCGTGGCATACTCTGCACCGGAGGCGGGCAGGGGTTGAGCGTAGGCATGGTAGATGTCTGTTGCCATGGGAGCGTCGTAGAGGTTAGGGTCCGTGTAGCCGGGGTCAGAACCTTCCTCTGGCTTGAAAGTTGACCTCTGACCTAGTGATGTCATGACACCGCTGACCAGGGGCTGGGCATACTCTAATGGAAGAGAGGATGTGTTCAACATACAAACAACTGTGGGGCCGTGTCTGAATAACCATACCTGCGAACTAAATAGTATGCATTTTAACTAAATAGTATGCATTTTAACTAAATAGTATGCATTTTAAGTATTCAAAAATAGAAAGGTTTATAGTATGTGAAATGTCAAGGATGCTTTAAATGCCAGGATGTTATACAAATTTTCTTCTAGGAAAAGTCAGTGTGGACTTTGAGGAAGAGAAGAGTCTTTCCAGACTCTTGTGTCTGACAACAGCTGATAAGAAGATAAGGGGACGTTCTGCACCCAAATCAACACAATTATGCATTAGATTACACATTTTCAGGAGCCTTGTATGTTGTTTACTGCGTTCGTTTTTAATAAGTAGTACAGTGCCTTGCGAAAGTATTCGGCCCCCTTGAACTTTGCGATGTTTTGCCACATTTCATGCTTCAAACATAAAGATATAAAACTGTATTTTTTTGTGAAGAATCAACAAGAAGTGGGACACAATCATGAAGTGGAACGACCTTTATTGGATATTTCAAACTTTTTTAACAAATCAAAAACTGAAAAATTGGGCGTGCAAAATTATTCAGCCCCTTTACTTTCAGTGCAGCAAACTCTCTCCAGAAGTTCAGTGAGGATCTCTGAATGATCCAATGTTGACCTAAATGACTAATGATGATAAATACAAACCACCTGTGTGTAATCAAGTCTCCGTATAAATGCACCTGCACTGTGATAGTCTCAGAGGTCCGTTAAAAGCGCAGAGAGCATCATGAAGAACAAGGAACACACCAGGCAGGTCCGAGATACTGTTGTGAAGAAGTTTAAAGCCGGATTTGGATACAAAAATATTTCCCAAGCTTTAAACATCCCAAGGAGCACTGTGCAAGCGATAATATTGAAATGGAAGGAGTATCAGACCACTGCAAATCTACCAAGACCTGGCCGTCCCTCTAAACTTTCAGCTCATACAAGGAGAAGACTGATCAGAGATGTAGCCAAGAGGCCCATGATCACTCTGGATGAACTGCAGAGATCTACAGCTGAGGTGGGAGACTCTGTCCATAGGACAACAATCAGTCGTATATTGCACAAATCTGGCCTTTATGGAAGAGTGGCAAGAAGAAAGCCATTTCTTAAAGATATCCATAAAAAGTGTCGTTTAAAGTTTGCCACAAGCCACCTGGGAGACACACCAAACATGTGGAAGAAGGTGCTCTGGTCAGATGAAACCAAAATTGAACTTTTTTGCAACAATGCAAAACGTTATGTTTGGCGTAAAAGCAACACAGCTCATCACCCTGAACACATCATCCCCACTGTCAAACATGGTGATGGCAGCATCATGGTTTGGGCCTGCTTTTCTTCAGCAGGGACAGGGAAGATGGTTAAAATTGATGGGAAGATGGATGGAGCCAAATACAGGACCATTCTGGAAGAAAACCTGATGGAGTCTGCAAAAGACCTGAGACTGGGACGGAGATTTGTCTTCCAACAAGACAATGATCCAAAACATAAAGCAAAATCTACAATGGAATGGTTCAGAAATAAACATATCCAGGTGTTAGAATGGCCAAGTCAAAGTCCAGACCTGAATCCAATCGAGAATCTGTGGAAAGAACTGAAAACTGCTGTTCACAAATGCTCTCCATCCAACCTCACTGAGCTCGAGCTGTTTTGCAAGGAGGAATGGGAAAAAATGTCAGTCTCTCGATGTGCAAAACTGATAGAGACATACCCCAAGCGACTTACAGCTGTAATCGCAGCAAAAGGTGGCGCTACAAAGTATTAACTTAAGGGGGCTGAATAATTTTGCACGCCCAATTTTTCAGTTTTTGATTTGTTAAAAAAGTTTGAAATATCCAATAAATGTCGTTCCACTTCATGATTGTGTCCCACTTGTTGTTGATTCTTCACAAAAATAGTGGTGTTTGAATACCCATACTAACATACTGTCTACAACATATTTAATGAGTATATACTACATACCATTAGTTAATTTTAGTATACTGTAAACGAACGGTATCATTTCAGTTGAGTATACTAGAGGTACGCTTGTCTAGCGGAAGTTGATGCTATTGCTAGCTTGTTAGCATAACAAATTACTATCTCGTCATTTTACGACTTCGGGTGTGTTCGTAAATTCAATCTGGAGTCCCAGAGTGCGCTCTGAGCGTTTGTAAATTCACAACGTTGTCAGTTCTTAAATTCAAAGTTTCTCTCTTGGAGTGTTCAGAGAGTACAGTGGACGCTCTGGCCGAGGAGCAGGGTTGATCCGAGCGTTCTGACCATCATCACAATGGCAGTCAAGCACCCAAGCTAACTGGCTAGCTACTTCCAGACACAAATGAGAGAACACCTCACTCTAACCATTTTATCTGCCCTGGCAGAGCTGGTTAGGCTGTTTTCATGTTATTCAGTGCGTTGGTGACTGTAACTGTGCTGCTGGCAACAATTTTAATTATGTGTTTTTGCCAACGTTTACCGACACCGGTCATATTCAACTGGTGTTGATCGTTTGTAAATTCATCAGTTATTCTGTGCTCAGGCGAGTCTGAAATCGGAGTAGATAGCCAGAGCGTATTTATGTCCATTGAGAATGCACAATGACTACACCAATTTGCTAAGAATGACGTGAATAATAAAGTCAATAAACAGTAGTTAGTTGGATAGCATATAGTTAATATACTGGCAAGTTTGATGTATTAGTACCCAACTAACATTAGGTACCTAGCTAACATAGGTATCTACTACTGTCGTGATATGCGGTTCAGAAGGATAGCATAGCCAACAAATTGTCAGCCAACATAACGTGTAGCGTAACTTATTTGAAAAGTCCATTTTATTACATTGCTCAACATTGTCATAATTAGTTAAAGCAATGAATTTGTATCCACTCTTGTCGGACTTCGGCTGAATATTTTCTTAAAATCTGAAAACGTTGTGAAGCCAGGGCCATTTTCTGAAGAATTGCATTATGGGCCCTAAAAGCATGGCAATAGTGTCCACTGATTGTATACCTTGTAGGTAGTATGGCATACTAACTATATCCATACTATGACTAATAAGCATAATATATACTCGATTTACATCACAAATAGTATGGTTAGTGCGGTTACTATGAGTATTCGAACACAGCTTAAGTCTTTTTAGTAAGTAGTAGGCAAGACAGATTTGGGACACGGCCTGTGTGTGTACCTGCGGGTTCGGCCCGTAGTCTGGGGGTGTTCCCTCTCACTCTGAGCCGGCCCACCTCACTGCTGCTGTAGCGGACTGACTCCTCCCCCTCCGCCATCTTGGATGGCAGGAACTGCTTCATACTCTTCCACCAGTCTGGACAGAGACACACGCAATAAACATCTAAACACACACACACACATACTGAGAGTGTTGTGTTTACCTGTACGGTCCCAGTGAGACAGGTCATAAGCTCCCTCTGAACTATTCTTCCTGAGGAGAAAGACGAAACAGAAAGAAATGTAACATGCTGACCACACCGTAAGCATTGCAAAATAAATGTACACTGTTAATGCACTGCAAGTCTCGCCTCTCCCATCTCCTCATTGGTTTTTAGGAGCATATACCCACGTGGGTGATTGAAAGAAACTGAGGTCCACACTCCAGGGCAGTTGGTAGTGGTAAAGCACCTTAAAGTTGGTTGCCAACAACCATATAAAGTCCACAGAAGAAAACTGAAGGAGGGATTACTAGAAACGAACTAGGCTTCCCCTTTTATCTGTGGATTCATTGTTGGAGTAGAGAACACACAATTGTGTGAATCAAAATGGGTCAAAATTCTACAAAGATCCAAAAAAAAAAGACTGTGCATTTCAGTAAAAATTACAACCCAAATGTTTATATCACAGGACAAATTAGCTAGCAACAGCATGTGTTTTGTCCTGACCTCAAATTAATATAGTTGGTTCAAAGTGTGTTTTCACACATCAACCTGCGTGTCCTGATCGTGTCTAGTGAGGATGGACAAACTCAACCTGCGTGTCCTGATCGTGTCTAGTGAGGATGGACAAACTCAACATGCGGGCAATGGCGCACGCACGTGCCCGGCCTAGTCAGCATGTAAGTGTGGTAGTTTGTTGGGAGTTACTGAGTGGATATCTGTTTAGTTGTTACTAGTTATAGTTCATCCTCACCTGTTCTTCCAGTGCCAGGCACAGACCGTGGTCAAGATGAGGGTGGTCAGAATCATGACCAACACCGGCACCAACATCGTTGCAAACGCCATGTCTACGACCACAACACAACCAGTGTGAACCAACCACAATCAACAACACAACTAGACATGGACTCTTTTCCCTTTCTCCTCTCGCTCACCGTTGATGGTGCATGGAGGCATGGTGGTGTTTCTGATGTCAGGGGTGTGGGTGGTCTGGCCGTACATTGGGGGGGTGTCTGTGGCCACTGAGGGAGGGGGAGGCCGAACGGGGTGGTATATCCGGGGCCTCGCTGTCCAATGGAAGAAGAGACAGAACGGTTAGGATCACATGACTCCAATAGAGTAGACTAATCTTTGTTATTCATTTTGCAGCACTTATAAAACACAATGAACACATGACAAATATAAGTTCCTACCAATGATCCTGCTACTTAGTTTAACAATGTTACCCAGCCTGTGCTTACACTTTAAGTTTATAACAGCAGATCATATTGAATGTTCAAATGGATTATATATATTATCTGTAAAAGATGGTCATCAGCGTCCTATCCACCCTGAAACAGTTTCCTCAGGAAGAACAGGCTCTTATTTCCCTTTGTTCAGATAGCATCCACATTGGCCTCCATAGGATCCCTCAACTCCAATAGCTAGGTTGCCATCCAATGAACACGGTGCATAAAGATGTCGTCATATGACGTCATTGTTTTAGCACTATCCACAGAGTTATTAAACTACAGTGCGCGACATGGTTCAATGCACTGTTAATCAGCACAATCAAATGTTGGGTTTCTTCAAATTGCTGGCTTCTTAGAGCTAAAATTGAGATCATGTATACTGTGCTAACGAAGAGCAATGTACAATACGGCGAACTTAGCAAACAAGGTATTTGTGCTATGTACAATGGTATTTGTGGTAAGTACATGGTATTTGTGCTATGTACAATTGTATTTGTGGTACGTACATGGTATTTGTGGTACGTACATGGTATTTGTGGTACGTACATGGTATTTGTGGTAAGTACAGTGGGGCAAAAAAGTATAAGTTTGGAGTGTGACTGTTTTGAGGTTGTGGACAGGTGTCTTTTATACTGATAACAAGTTCAAACAGGTGCCAATAATACAGGTAACGAGTGGAGGACAGAGGAGCCTCTTAAAGAAGAAGTTACAGGTCTGTGAGAGCCAGAAATCTTGCTTGTTTGTAGGTGACCAAATACTTATTTTCCACCATAATTTGCTAATAAATTCATTAAAAATCCTACAATGTGATTTTCTCATTTTGTCTGTCATAGTTGAAGTGTACCTATGATGAAAATTACAGGCCTCTCATCTTTTTAAGTGGGAGAACTTGCACAATTGGTGACTGACTAAATAGTTTTTTGCCCCACTGTACATGGTATTTGTGGTACGTACATGGTGTTGGTGGTACGTACATGGTATTTGTGGTCCGTACATGGTACATTGGGCTGCCATCTTTATGCACCTCTCCACTATTGGCAACAGATTTATATGCGAATATTCTAAAAGAAAATCTGCTCATTTTCCACCAAACTGTCTTGTTGCAGATAAAAATCAGTGAGTGATGATGTAGTGCACACACTTCAGTTTACATGTACTGATTAAACATGTAAAGTTCAATGTGTTTCCATCACATTGTCAACTCTACCGAGAGTTAGACTGTTGTGTTAAATAACCAAATGTACCTACTCTGGTCAAGGCACATGTGCTCTAGCCAACAGCTGGCAGATTATGAGGGTAGTCTGTGAGGGTAGGCTATTAGGGTAGGCTAGTCTACATGATGACATTATGGATAAGAGCCAGAATATTCTTATTTGTCAAATGACTGTTGAGCGTCGATCATCATGTCACCAGAATCAGACCCTCAATATTTATTGGAAAGGAGCATCAAGATCACCACCCTGTGAAGTTCATCATGAGTTATATCATCTGTAGCCTAATAACCTGCATGGTTTCCCGAGTCATAGTGGGAGGACCACACACACCGTGTCATCGCGTGACTTCAAGTTTACTTCAATATAATTATTATGGTTATTATATCAATATTTGCGCATAAAGACATTTCTGTAATGAATACTCAGGGAGAAAAAGGTGTAGATTCACATGCAGAGTGCGGCAGGTGTTTATTGCACCTTCACAGACAGGTAGGCAAACAGGCAGGTGAATCAACTAGGACTGAAGGCTATAACTGGTTCTCACAAACGGGCTAGGGAAAGGCTGAGTAGAGTCAAAACGAACAATACCTCACAAAGGCACAAACAGAATGAACTGAACTAAATAAGGAGACCAGGTGAGTAACTAACACAGGTGAAATCAATGAACAAGAATTAGACAGGGCTACGTTCAAGAACACAACAAAACAGAACACAAGGTTGACTAAGAAAATAAATACAGAACCTTACAATTTCTCACATAATTAATTTTACCGACACAAAAAGATCCCACCAGGTCGAATGAACAAATTAACTGTTGACATTTAGAAAATTGTACCGAAACGTCCTGCTCCTATCACAGCTCCCATGAATGTTTTCATAAGGTATGACCTTACCCGCATAAAAACTGGATGGAAATGTGGTTAGTGACACACAATGGTAAAATAATTGAAATTCACTGATTGGCTACAAAGTCAAAACATCTGCATGTGATTGGCTGGTTTGGTTACCTTGATGGAACTGGCATCCGAGCAGCTCAAACTTGAGGGCAATTCGCTGGTGCCACTGGGTGGGGCTTATCCTCACATACCGCGCCTCGATTGGTGGGATGAAGTTATTGCGCACCTCCTGGAGGTAATTGGTGTTCCCTTTAAAAATCTATCAGGAAACAGAAACAGACTTCTGTAGCAATAGCTAATGGGGTTCCTAATAATATACTACACTGAAGCTATGTTTCCAAATTATATATCTCATGTTATCTTGCCTGTGCTTACTGCCAACAGGTCTACCGTATTGTACATTTTATGTATGGTGTATAACAAATGTTTGATTGCTGCCTTCTTGGGACAAGTCTCTTGTAAAATAGATTTTCAATAGTATAAGGATAAAAAAACCTGATTACAGAGCCTGACCAGCACAAGCACTCAATCAATCTCCATCCATCTTTAATGAGCTGCTGTCCTGACTGAGTCTGACTGACCACAGCACTTAACAACCACAGTCAGCTCTCATGTTTCCTGCCATAAACAACCACAATCAATTACTGATGCCATAGAAACAAATGACTCCATCTTGCACTCCCGTATTTTGTCTAAAGAGGCTTTCTCTCTCCTTAAAGGTCATGAACAGTCAAAATCATGTTTTCCATGAAATTTGATATTTGAAGGAAACGGGATCAAAGTATGACGACCAAAGTATGAAAAATTACTTGCTTCTACAATGATAAAGTTTATCACAAAGTTACTGGTCCTCTCCTCCATGTCAAATACTTGGATTAATGATTAAGGGGACACCTTAAACTCTCATTTTAATACACCAAAGGTAACATGATATTCTCTAACCTCTAACCTTAAATAAGTACTGCCTTGTAACCAACATTGGAGAAGGCGTTTCCAGACGGGCGTGGTTTATATAGCTAGATAGCTACTCTACTGGTGCTAAAATACTTAAATGTTTCCCCTTTAATCTGTGCCTGGTGCTAGCTAGTTACTGGCTAGCTAGGTCTTAATCTGTGTATGGTGCTAGCTAGTTACTGGCTAGCAAGGTCTTAATCTGTACCTGGTGCTAGCTAGTTATTGGCTAGCTAGGTCTTAATCTGTGCCTGGTGCTAGCTAGTTATTGGCTAGCTAGGTCTTCATCTGTGTCTGGTGTTAGCTAGTTACTGGCTAGCTAGGTCTTAATCTGTGTCTGGTGCTAGCTAGTTACTGGCTAGCTAGGTTTTCAGTCAGCATGGAATAAAAGGGGGGGGAAGGGTCCATCAATACTCCCACCAAGTTGTCAACACATCCGTCAGTGCTGAACCGCATCACAAGAGAATAAAAACTACATCATTGATGCAATTTCAATGTTGTTTGAGTTGCTTTGTGTATCACTAAACTAGCTTGAGATTATTTTTCTGCAACACTGCTCACTGCATCCAAGAGCTGTCAGTCAAGGCCAGCTCATGAATATAAACTCCCCGCCCACTTAGCCTGTCGTTTCAAACATCCTGGTAGTTAGCCATGGGGGAAAAAGTACTTTTCAAAATGACTATTCAGGACCTTTAAGGTTATTGATGAGAGGGATATTTTCATCACCTTGTCCTGGGTAGCATCTGCCTCCCGATAGATGTTCCAGTGCTGTCCGTCATTGCTGTAGAGGACCCGATAGGCTGACACGTAGAACTGGTACTCCAGGAGGGAGGAGCCTGTAGTGGTGATGCCTGTGATCCTCTTCTCCTTCTTCAGATCCACCTGTAGCCACTGCTGCTGGTTGCTGTGAGCCGACGCCCAGGGAAGCCCCGCCCCATTAAGGCGGGCCCCGGTTGGGCCCCACTCACTGGGTTTGCCAATCACGTCACTCCATTCCCACACCGAGGAAGCAAAGAGCTGGGAGTCCCTAACAATTCCCGATTCTAGACCTAGTGTCCCATAGCAACCTGAGAGAGAGAGAAACTGTGAGTCTGTATTAAAGTGGGAGGACACATGGCTGTTTTGGATATTGTAGAAGTGATTGTGGTGGCAGGTGTAGTTGAAAAGGATACAGAAGCATGTGTGGCTATGGTGGTTGTGGTATTATGGTCTGTTTTTGTATATTGTAGCTGATTGAACTCACCACTGGTCTTGAAAGTGAAGAGGCTGTTGGACAAGGGACCACTGGAGAGAGATCGACATAATGATGAAGAGAGATGGAAAGGGAAGAGAATGCAGATGTATTCTCCCAGACAGACAGGAGTACTTACACAGTGGAGGAGACGTTGTTAGCCAGCGAGCCATCGTAGTGAGGGATGCCCTTACTGTTGACCACACTGATCTGACCGCCCACAGAGTTAGACACCACACCTGCATGGATGGCTGCTAGACACACTGGAGACGACTGAGGGAGGGGAAGGAGATATTGATTATGATCCATTCATGACTGTTTGGAAGATGTACATTTAGATGTATGACCATCTTCATAAAATGACTGCTATGTCAATTGAATCCCTGCTGTTGCAGAGAAGGGGTTAGAACAGGAAGAGAGAGAGATGGCGAGAGAGGTAGATACGAGAGTGAAAGAGGTAGAGAGAAAGGAGAGAGAAGGGTGGACAGAGAGGAAGGGAGCAGTGTGTCGGTGGTTGTGATTATTCCACTGTCAGCTGAGAGGCCATATATCCCAGTGAGGGACAGCAATGGGTTGGATAAAGTTTCAGTGAGATAGATCACAGAGGACAGCTCTCAGCCCACAGCCCCACAGATAACAGGAGATAAGTCAGCATGATGACATCACTTCCTGGCAGGGGGAACACTGAGTGGCATGAAGAAAAGAACGCTGATCCAAGGTCTGTTTCAACTCTTTAGAAATGCTTCCTTCCCTCCTTCCGTCAATTCATCTTATATTAAAATCACTGAAAAAAGTTGGATTGTTGAAACTCTTTCCTTATTTCTCTTTAGTAAACCCTTAGCATTCCAGTAACTGACTCAGTAATTTACTGACATCATAAAATGGATCCATTCATGCATATATTAGCAAAACACACACACATGCACGCACACACACTAGTGAACACACAATTAGTGAGACCAGTTCCCAGCAGTGGGCAGCTAGCTGGGTGAGTGAAGTGGGAAGTGGGATGGTTTTATACACACACTGTCAGATGATAAAGACACACACACACACACAAACTGACTTTAACCAAATAGTTGAGGCACCCACAACACTTGCCCTCTCAGCTCTAAAACATCCCAGGAACATACACCACATCCGAAGCAGCACCCCACCAAACCACTAACACAAACACACTGCACTAAACCACCCCACCCAGCCACTCGGAGCACAGACCACTTACACACACACACAATACATACACACGCACATAAAGACACACACACACACACAAACACTCCCTCATTACAACACATCATAAACCAACCCAAAGGGGTAGAACTAGAGAGGGACAAATTCCGACTGAGAAAGTTGACAGAGTGTGACCAAGTAAAGGAGAGGTGCAAAGATAGAGGGACTGGGTGAGGTGCACTGACCCCCCCCCCCCCTGTGACTTGAGGTGTGATCTAGAGGTCTCCATGGGTCCAAAAAGTTGGACTTGTTCTAAAATGAATCCGTGGCTTTCCCACCCGGCCCGATATTACAGACTACAAAGTGAAGCACAGCCGAGAGCTGCCCAGTGACACAAGCCTACCAGACTAGCTAAATAACTTCTATGCTCGCTTCGAGGCAAGTAACACTGAAACATGCACAAGAGCATCAGCTGTTCCGGACGACTGTGTGATTACTCTCTCTGCAGCCGATGTGAGTAAGACCTTTAAACAGGTCAACATTCTGACGGATTGGCAAGTGCGCTGACAAACTGGCAAGTGTCTTCACTGACATTTTCATCCTCTCCCTGACTGAGTCTGTAAAATCAACATGTTTCAAGACCACCATAGTCCCTGTGCCCAAGAATGCCAAAGTAACCTGCCTAAATGACTACAGACTGTAGCAATCACGTCTGTAGCCATGAAGCGCTTTGAAAGGCTGGTCATGGCTCACATCAACATCATTATCCCAGAAACCCTAGACCTACTCCGATTTGCATACCGCACTCCACACTGCTCTTTCACACCTGGACAAAAGGAACACCTATGTGAGAATACTATTCATTGACTACAGCTCAGCATTCAACACCATAGTGCCCTCAAAGCTCATCACTAAGCTAAGGACCCTGGGACTAAACACCTCCCTCTGCAACTGGATCCTGGACTTCCTGACGGGTCACCCCCAGGTGGTGAGGGTAGGTAACAACACATCTGCCACGCTGATCCTCAACACGGGGGCCCCCTCAGGTGTGCGTGCTCAGTCCCCTCCTGTACTCCCTGTTCACTCATGACTGCACGGCCAGGCACGAATCCAACACCATCATTAAGTTTGCCGATGACACAACAGTTGCCCGATCACCAACAACGACGAGACAGCCTATAGGGAGGAGGTCAGAGACCTGACCGTGTGGCGCAAGGACAACAACCTCTCCCTCAACGTGACCAAGACAAAGGAGATGATTGCGGGTTAAAGGAAAAGGAGGACCGAGCACGCCCCCATTCCCCCATTGACGGGGCTGTAGTGGAGCAGGTTGAGAGCTTCAAGTTCCTTGGCGTCCAAGCACACCAAGACAGTCGTGAAGAGGGCACGACAAAGCCTATTCCCCCTCAGGAGACTGAGAAGATTTGGTATGGGTCCTCAGATCCTCAAAAGGTTCTACAGCTGCACCATCGAGAGCATCCTGACGGGTTGCATCACTGCCTGGAATGGCAACTGCTCAGCCTCTGACCGCAAGGCACTACAGAGGGTAGTGTGTATGGCCCAGTACATCACCGGGCCAAGCTTCCTGCCATCCAGGACCTCTATACCAGGCGGTGTCAGAGGAAGGCCCTAAAAATTGTCAAAGGCTCCAGCCACCCAGGTCTTTGTTCCCAACAGGCTTCTGAACAGCTTGTACCCCCAAGCCATAAGACTCCTGAACATTTAATAAAATGGCTACCCGGACTATTTGCATTGCCTCACCTCCCCCTTCTATGCTGCTGCTACTGCTCTCTGTTATTATCTATGCATATTCACTGTAAAAACTCTACCTACATGTACATATAACCTCAATTACCTCGACTAACCGGTGTCCCTGCACATTGACTCTGTACCGGTACCCCCTGTATATAGCCTCGCTATTGTTATTTTACTGCTGCTCTTTAATTATTTGTTACTTTTATTTCTTACATTTTTTTTGGCATTTTCTTAAAACTGCATGTTTATTGATGTATTATACTAAGTTAAAATCAGTGTTCATTCAGTATTCAGTAAAAGAAATCGACGATTAATCGGTATCGGCTTTTTTTTAGGTCCTCCAATAATTGGTATCGGCGTTGAAAAATCATAATCGGTTGACCTCTAATATGGATAAATACATATTCTAAAAAAAAAACAGAGAACCGTTCCGAATGGACCCGAGGACAGTCAGACCCGTTCCGAAAAAGACTGTGGAAAAGAGACCCAAACAGTCTGTTTATAGTCAGTCTGTCTATTGTTTAATTAGTTTTTTTTACTTTCCTAAAACAGTAATTGTCTACCTCACGGTTCAGCTGTCAGAGATTTGAGGGCTAAATGCACACATATAGGCACAGGCCTAGGTGTCCACTGTATAATATTCATATAAAAATATATATATTAAAGGAGACAAGCTTAGGCCTAGTCCTAGAGAGACCGAGAGAAAGACAGAGATATGCCTGCACCAGGTTCCCGACATCGACATGGATTTCTGTCATCTCTGCCAAAGGTGCTTCAACAAAGTACTGAGTAAAGGGTCTGAATAATTATGTAAATGTGATATTTACGTTATTTTTTTTTTTGTTGACATTTGCTAAAATTTCTAAAAACCTGTTTTTGCTTTGTCATTATGGGGTATTGTGTGTAGATTGATGAGGAATAAAACAACATTTTAGAATAAGGCTGTAACATAACAAAAAGTCAAGAGGTCTGAATACTTTCCAAAGGCACTGTATATCAGACCTGACTAAGACCCGGAGAAAAGTCTGAATTTAGGACCCGGACCCGCTCTGGTCCCAGGTCGGATCTCATGGTTTTGTGCCGGTTGGACCTGTAAAGAGCTCTAGTCTGGTCCAATGAGCAACACTCCATGGCAACTAATGTCAGATTGACTCTAGGTGTAATGGTTGTAACCCCTTCCATCTCTGTTTGGCTGAACATGGAAAACCAGGGATCCTTTTCTGCCATGTAATCTACAACACTGCCTACACAAGCTCACAAACACCACCAGTCAAAACAGACACACACACATACACACACCACAAGCTCACAAACACCACCAGTCACAACACACACACCACCATTCACAAACAAACACACACCAGTCCGCTCAGCACCCTTCTCCAGCTGGGCTGAATTAGCCGTGAATTGACCGTTCCTTCGGCCAAACAATTAGCTCACCTCCCTACAACCCCTTTCCCTCCCCTGTGCTTTGGAGACACACACACACACACACCCTTCCGCTCTACCGTGCCTCTGAGCCACCCCTGGGCCTCCCCTCATCAATAACACCCTCAATCTAGCCCTCCCTCCCTTCCTTCCCAACCCCATGGGCCCTCTGACCCACCCAGGTATGAGGTCATCAGCCAGAGACTACCTCAGCCCCAATGACCTCAGAAACAGTCGGGGCATTGTGAGGTCATCAGCCTGGGACGTGCATACATACCGCTGAGAGAGAGGCCCTGTTTACATAGTCCTTAGAGAGAGAGAGAGAGAGAGGAGACAGAGAGAGAGAAAAGAGACAGGATGAAAGTTGGGAAGAGAGAGAGTAAACCGATAGAAAGAGAGAGTAAAAGAGATATAGGACAAGAAAGAGAAGGGAACATGACCATGAAGTGAGTCATGGCTCTGTGGCCAGTTAGTTCCTGTGGGGTAGAGGTGCTGGTGGGTACAGAGGGATCAGCAGGATAGACAGACTTGGTGTGTGTGTGGGGGGTGGAAGGGTGTGCACACCACAATGACTGGGACACGCAGACTGCCACACACACACAGACATACACTGGCGCCTGTACACACATGCAGGCCCACAGACACACACTCACACAGGCACCTAGATGTACGCATGCAAACACACACACACACACACACACACCCACCCTTATCTGTGTAATGTGCATATACTCACATCTCTGTAGCCGTGGGGTATGGTCCCAGAGATCTCCCCAACAGACGTCAGGCATCCTGCTGGACAGTATCTAGTGAACTCTGCCTCAGTGAAGTGGATTCCTTTGTCTAGACAGGTGATCAGATCTACAAAGACATACACACAGATCACATTAACTCAGCTCTCGCTCTGTACTACACCCTGTCTAGGTACACACACACACAAGTGCAACAGATACACACGGACAGACACATATGGACACACAAGTACGCACGGACACACACACACTAAGGGGATAACATTCTAGACAAACACTGAGGGGATGACCACAAGGTTAGAAAACCCATCCATTCACTGAGGGTGACAAATGGAAAACTCCCCCGCCTGACCATGCTACGGTATGGTTTGACCACACTGGACTGTGGGGGATATTGGTCATGTCTGGTCGGGTCATGACCACATGATCAAGTAGTGATTCAACCTGATGTGTAACCAAAGCAACAACCAGTCACCAAAGACAGCATTGGTTCTGACGATCGTCGGATGTGGCAGGGATTGCAAACTATCACGGATTCAAAGGGAAACCCAGACGCGAGTTGCCCAGTAATGTGAGCCAACCAGACAAGCTAAATGCCTTCTATGCCCAATGCCTTCTACGCTCACTTCGAGGCAAGTAACACTGAACCATGCATGAGAGCACCAGCTGTTCTGGACGACTGTGTGAACTTGCTCTCCGTAGCCAATGTGTGTAGGACCTTTAAACAGGTTAACATTCACAAGGCCAGGGGGCCAGACGGATTACGAGGACAGGTACTCCGAGCATACGCTGACCAGGTGGAAATTGTTTTCAATTACATTTTCAACCTCTCCCTGACCCAGTCTGTAATATCTACATGTTTCAAGCAGTGCACGAGAACACCAAGGCAACCTGTCTAAATGACTATTGCCTCGTAGAACTCACATCTGCAGCCATGAAATGATTTTAAGGCTGGTCATGGCACACATTACCACCATCATCCCAGACACACTGGAAACACTCCAATTCGTTTACCGCCCCAACAGATCCACAGATGACGCAATCTCTATTACACTCCACACTGCCCTATCCCACCTGGACAAGAGGAACACCTATGTGACAATGCTGTTAATTGACTACAGTTCAGTGTTCAACACCATAGTGCCCTCAAATGTCATGACTAAGCTCAGGACCCTCAGTATATATACACCTGTTCTGAAAGCCCCCCCCCCCCCGAGTCTGCAACACCACCATGAAGACCAAAGAGCTCTCCAAATAGGTCAGGGACAAAGTTGTGGAGAAAAATTCAGAAACTTTGAACATCCCACGGAGCACCATTGAATCCATATTTTAAAAATGTAAGAATATGGCACCACAACAAACCTGCAAAGAGAGGGCCGCCCACCAAAACTCACGGACCAGGCAAGGAGGGCATTAATCAGAGAGGCAACAAAGTGACCAAAGATAACCCTGAAGGAGCTACAAAGCTCCACAGCAGAGATTGGAGTATCTGCCATAGGTGTAACGCTAGTCGTCAGTGGAAGGAAGAGTGGACCAAAGCGCAGCGTGGAAAATGTTCATGATATTTATTTACAAAAAACACTCAAACAAAAATAACAAATCCTAAAACAAAAGCGAACAGTTCCATCAGGCACAGACAATAAACAGAAAATAACACCCCACAAAACCCAAACGGAAAATCACAACTTATATATGATCCCCAATCAGAGACAACGATAGACAGCTGCCTCTGATTGGGAACCACACTCAAAAAAAAACAAAGAAATAGAAAACATAGATTGTCCCACCCGAGTCACACCCTGACCTAGCCAAACATAGAGAATAAATAAGGATCTCTAAGGTCAGGACGTGACAATAGGACCACTTTAAGCCATACACTCCACAGAGCTGGGCTTTACGGAAGAGTGGCCAGAAAAAAAAGATTTTGCTTAAAGAAAAAAATAAGCAAACATCTTTGGTGTTCGCCAAAAAGAATGTGGAAGACTCCCCAAACATATGGAAGAAGGTACTCTGGTCAGATGAGACTAAAATTGAGCATTTTTGCCATCAAGGAAAACGCTATGTCCAGCGCAAACCCAACATCTCCCATCACCCCGAGAATACCATCCCCACAGTGAAGCACGGTGGTGGCAACATCATGCTTTGGGGATGTTTTTCCATCGGCAGGGACTGAGAAACTGAGAACTGGGACAGAGGTTCACCTTCCATCAGGACAATGCATACTGCATACTGCTAAAGCAACACTTGAGAGGTTTAAGGGGAAACATTTAAATGTCTTGGAATGGCCTACTCAAAGCCCAGACCTCAATCCAATTGAGAATCTGTGGTATGAATTAAAGATTGCTGTACACCAGCGGAACCCATCCAACTAAACGATATCATAACCGCCATCGATAAAAGACAGTACTGTGCAGCCGTCTTCATCGACCTGGCCAAGGCTTTCGACTCTGTCAATCACCATATTCTTATCGGCAGACTCAGTAGCCTCAGTTTTTCTAATGACTGCCTTGCCTGGTTCACCAACTAATTTGCAGACAGAGTTCAGTGTGTCAAATCGGAGGGCATGTTGTCTGGTCCTCTGGCAGTCTCTATGGGGGTGCCACAGGGTTCAATTCTCGGGCCGACTCTTTTCTCTGTATATATCAATGATGTTGCTCTTGCTGCGGGCGATTCCCTGATCCACCTCTACGCAGACGACACCATTCTGTATACTTCTGGCCGTTCCTTGGACACTGTTCTATCTAACCTCCAAACGAGCTTCAATGCCATACAACACTCCTTCCGTGGCCTCCAACTGCTAGTAAAACCAAATGCATGCTTTTCAACTGTTCGCTGCCTGCACCCGCACGCCCGACTAGCATCACTACCCTGGATGGTTCCGACCTAGAATATGTGGACTGTAGCCAACCCCCAATAAGTACCTAGGTGTCTGGCTAGACTGTAAACTCTCCTTCCAGACTCATATCAAACATCTCCAATCTAAAATCAAATCTAGTCGGCTTTCTATTCCGCAACAAAGCCTCCTTCACTCACGCCGCCAAACTTACCCTAGTAAAACTGACTATCCTACCGATCCTCAACTTCGGCGATGTCATCTACAAAATAGCTTCCAATACTCTACTCAGCAAACTGGATGCAGTTTATCACAGTGCCATCCGTTTTGTTACTAAAGCACCTTATACCACCCACCACTGTGACCTGTATGCTCTAGTCGGCTGGCCCTCGCTACATATTCGTCGCCAGACCCACTGGCTCCAGGTCATCTACAAGTCCATGCTAGGTAAAGCTCCGCCTTATCTCAGTTCACTGGTCACGATGGCAACACCCACCCGTAGCACGCGCTCCAGCAGGTGTATCTCACTGATCATCCCTAAAGCCAACACCTCATTTGGCCGCCTTTACTTCCAGTTCTCTGCTGCCTGTGACTGGAACGAATTGCAAAAATCGCTGAAGTTGGAGACTTTTATCTCCCTCACCAACTTCAAACATCTGCTATCTGAGCAGCTAACCGATCGCTGCAGCTGTACATAGTCCATCGGTAAATAGCCCGCCCAATTTACCTACCTCATCCCCATACTGTTTATATTTATTTACTTTTCTGCTCTTTTGCACACCAGTATCTCTACCTGCATATGACCATCTGATAATTTATCATTCCAGTGTTAATCTGCAAAATTGTAATTATCCGCCTACCTCCTCATGCCTTTTGCACACAATGTATATAGACTCTTTTTTTATTTTTTCTACTGTGTTATTGACTTGTTTATTGTTTACTCCATGTGTAACTCTGTGTTGTCTGTTTACACTGCTATGCTTTATCCTGGCCAGGTCGCAGTTGTAAATGAGAACTTGTTCTCAACTAGCCTACCTGGTTAAATAAAGGTGTTCTCAACTAGCCTACCTGGTTAAATAAAGGTGTTCTCAACTAGCCTACATGGTTAAATAAAGGTGAAATATATATATATATTTTTTTAAACTTCAAGGAGCTGGAGCAGTTTTGCCTTGAAGAATGGGCTGTGCCAAGCTTATAGAGACATACTCCAAGAGACTCGCAGCTGTAATTGCTGCAAAAGGTGGCTCTACAAAGTATTGACTTTGGGGGGGTGAATAGTTATGCACGCTCAAGTTCTGTTTTTTTGTCTTATTTCGTGTTTGTTTCACACAAACAAATACTTAGCATCTTCAAAGTGGTAGGCATGTTGTATAAATCAAATGATCCAAAACCCCCCAAAAACTATTTTAATTCTAGGTTGTAAGGGAACCAAATAGGAACAATTCCAGGGGGGGTGAATACTTTGGCAAGCCACTGTATCTCCATTGCCTCGTACCCCTGCACATCAACTCAGTACTGCTACCCCGTGTATATACTGTAGCCATGTTATCATTACTCTTTGTGTATTTATTCCTTGTGTTATTATTATTATTATTTTTCACATTTTCTCTCTGCATTGTTGGGAAGGGCCCTTCAGTAAGCATTTCACTGTTACAAGGCATTTGACAAATACAATTTGATTTAGATCAGAGTGGCTGTTCAAACTGCTAACCACCATCCCATCACACACACACACCCCTCACCCTCTAAAAACAGATGAGTCCCTTTCTTGATTCAAATCAAATCAAATGTTATTTGTCACATGTGTCGAATACAACACTTACAGTGAAATGCTTATTTACAAGCCCTTAACCAACAATGTAGTTTTAAGAAAATACATAAAAAAGCAAGAGATAAACATAACAAATAATTAAAGAGCAGCAGTAAAATATCAATAGCGGGTCTATATACAGGGGGTACCGGTATAGAGGGGGCTATATACAGGGGGTACCGGTACAGAGGGGGCTATATACAGGGGGTACCGGTACAGAGGGGGCTATATACAGGGGGTACCGGTACAGAGTCAAATGATATATATATTTTTTGCTTTGCTTGCCTTTCCTATACTGGTGATCCAGCATGCAGGCCCAGGAATTGTGAAGGCTGGGACAGACCGGTAGGTTTGTCAAGCATCTGCCGGACTTAAATGTAGATGGATGGGTGTTACACCGGAACTAGTACACTACTACTGGGGAGTATGGGGACATCATTAAGTGTGACACAAGATGTACCATGTATGAAATGATAATGGCAAAATAAACATTGGACATTTACACCGACAGTAACGTTGTCAGACTCCCTTATTTCGCCCACGCACCTCTGATCAAAGTGCCACTCGTAATTTGCAAACCGAGTGAAACTGCAAACCGATTCAACATGTAAAAGCGGTCGAAAATTACTTCCAACAGTCGGTTGGTCGCTTAGATGGCTATTCTAGGTAGATAGGCTTGGCCTGCCCTGCTAGGTGGCTCTGCTAAACCAAGAGGATGATGAGTAGGCCAGGTCTACATTAGCTCAGTACTGCCTGTATACTGGAGCTCACAGTGATGTTGTCTCAATATAACACTCTCTGATGTGCGAATGAGCAATAACAAATGAATCTGTCTTTCACCCCATGTCTTTCTGTCTCTTCAGTAATTTGATATCCTTCTTTCAGAGTATAGGAATAAAAACTTGGGCAGGATCAATCTCCAACTCCCCTCCCCCTCTCTCTCTTTCTCCCTCTCTTCTTTGTCTCTTCAATTCAAATGGACTCCTCCCTTCTCCCACCTTTCTCTCTGTCTCCCTTATCTCCATCACCCTGCTTCCCCCTTTAGTCTCCTCCATCTTCCTTTCCTGTCAATCCCCTCTATCTCTCCTTCTCATCTGTCTCTTCGCTCCCCACAGTACTCCAGGGAGACTGGTGATGTAGACAGACTCCTGACGCAACAGAAGTGTGATCACACACGCTGGATCTGCACTGCCCTAATGGCTCTCAGTACACACACACACACACGCACACACACGCACACACACCAGCTCTTCTAGTCTGCAGAGATGGACAGCTCTTTGGAGTGATGTGTGACAAAGCCCAGACACACAGAGATAAGGTAGGATTAATCTAAGGGTTCTGGATCAAATCAAAATCAAATGTTTGTCACATGCGCTGAATACAACAGGTGAAATGCTTACTAAAAATCCCTTTTAACTCTATTATCCTTCAACTGCATTGTTGGTTAAGAAAATATTTACTAAATAAACTAAAGTAAAAAAAGAAAAAAAAAAGTAACAAAATAAAATAACAATAATGAGCCTATACACAGGGGATACCGGTAACGAGTCAATATGCTGGGATCCAGGTTAGTTGAGGGGGGTCAATGCAAATAGTCCATGTGATTAATTGTTCAGCAGTCTTATGGCTTGGCGGTATAAGCTGTTAAGGAGCCTTTTGGACCTAGACTTGGTGCTTCGGTACCACTTGCTGTGCGGTAGCAGAGAAAACAGGAGTCTATGCCAATTTTGTGGGCCTTCCTCTGACACCGCCTAGTATATAGGTCCCAGTATGTAGGTCTAGCGCACTACCCTCTGTAGCACCTTACGGTCCGATGCCGAGCAGTTGCCATACCAGGCGGTGATGCAACCGGTCAGGACGCTCTCGATGGTGCAGCTGTATAACCTTTTGAGGATCTGGGGACCAATGAAAAATCTTTTCAGTCTCCTAAAGGGGAAAAGGTGTTGTCGTGCCCTCTTCATGACTTTGTTGGTGTGTTTGGACCATGATAGTTTGTTGGTGATGTGGACACACACACTGTTCCTGGCACTCTCACTGTAATGCACACACACTGTTGGAACTGTGCAACACAAACAGAGAGATAAGAAAGTGCTCTGCACAAAATGGTACAAAGCGCTAGAACTACAACAGCAGTGCACAAGTTATGTCTAGTGTTTATATGTGCATGTGTGCGTGTCTGTTCAGAGGTGAGTTAACAGCACAACCCATCATTAAGTTTGTGATACCATCCGATTGAGCTTGTAGATAAGGCGACTTTTAAAGGCAATGTTACCGCGTTCGCAGGAGATTGCATTCAAGGTAACAATGCCAATGTCGGCTCAATTGGAAATTCCCTTTAAATGTCAAGCGTACAGTGCATTCGGAAAGTATTCAGACCACTTGACTTTTTCCACAGTTTGTTACATTACAGCCTTATTCTAAAACTGATTAAATCCTTTTTTTTCTTCTCATCAATCTACACACAATACACCATAAGGACAAAGCAGATTAATAATAAAAAGTAAAATAAAAACACATTTACAGAATTCAGACCCTTTACTCAGTACTTTGTTGAAGCACCTTTGACAGCAATTACAGTCTCGAGTCTTTTTGGGTATGATGCTACAAGATTGGTACACCTGTATTTGGGGAGATTTTCCCATTCTTCTCTGCAGATCCTCTCAAACTCTATCAGGTTGCTGCACAGCTATTTTCAGGTCTCTCCAGAGATGTTCAATCAAGGACATTCAGAGACTTGTCCCGAAGCCACTCCTGCATTGTCTTGGCTGTGTGCTTAGCGTTGTTGTCCTGTTGGGACGGTAACCCTTCGCCCCCAGTATGAGGTCCTGGGTGCTCTGGAGCAGGTTTTCATCAACGATTTCTTTCTGTACTTTCCTCCGTTCATCTTTGCCTCAATCCTGACTAGTCTCCCAGTTTCTAACACTGAAAAACATCCCCATGATGCTGCATTCTTCACCGTAGGGATGGTGCCAGGTTTCCTCCAGACGTGACGCTTGGCATTCAACCAAAGAGTTCCATATTGGTTTCATCAGACCAGAGAATCTTGTTTCTCATGGTCTGAGAGTCTTTAGGGGCCTTTTGGCAAACTCCAAGCGGGCTGTCATGTGCTTTTTACTGAGGAGTGGCTTCCGTTTGGCCACTCTACCATAAAGGCCCAATTTGTGGAGTGCTGCAGAGATGGTTGTCCTTCTGGAAGGTTATCCAATCTCCACAGAGAAACTGTAGAGCTCTGTCAGAGTGACAATCAGGTTCTTGGTCATCTCCCTGACCAAGGCCCTTCTGCCCTGATTGCTCAGTTTGGCCGGGCGGCCAGCTCTAGGAAGAGTCTTGGGGGTTCCAAACTTCTTCCATTCAAGAATGATAGAGGCCACTGGTACCCTTCCCCAGATATGTGCCTCAACACATTCCTGTCTGAGCTCTACAGACAATTCCTTCGACCTCACGGCTTGGTTTTTGCTCTGACATGCACTGTCAACAGTGGGACCTTATGTAGACAGGTGTGTGCCTTTCCAAATGATGTCCAATCAATTAAATTGACCACAGGTGGACTCCAATCAAGTTGTAGAATCATCTCAAGGACAACCAATGGAAACAGGATGCATCTGAGCTCAATTTTGAGTCTCATAGCAAAGGGTCTGAATACTTATGTAAATAAGGTATGTGATGGAAGATGTTGGTGCTTTTTCATTCATACATTTCTGTGTTCTCGGTTTGTGCTTTTCTATAAACCAATGTGTGTTCATGCAAATTACTGATTGAACGAATCCTCACTATCAGTGTCTACAATTTGGCAGTACACCCAGAACCTTGTTTAGGGAAAGGGATATCTCAGTTTCAAGGTCTCAGCTTAGAGAGAAGCCCTGTGAGGTATTGGTCTGTCACATGCATGACCCAGTATTGGTCGGTCACTTGAATGAAGCAAACGTTAATGATTAATTAATTATGAACAAGCTAAATCATGGAAATATGACTTGTCTGCAGTATATAGAAGAACTAAACAGGACTGTCTCGTTAGAGCTCCTGACAGACAGACATTCACTAAGTTTGTTGGAACCTCTCCAGTACGCTGACAATAAACAATGATTAATTTAAGATTGACTTTGAGTGTCATGCTGTAAGAATTTCCACAACAGGTATTTCTGTTTTTGATTTTGTATAAATTTGCCAACATTTCTAACGTCCTATTTTCACTTTGTGATTATGGGGTAGTGTGTGTAGATTGTTGAGGGCATTTTTTGATTTAATCCATTTTAGAGCGAGGCTGTAACGTAACAAAATGTGGAAAAGGTCAAGGGCTCTGAATACTGTAGCTGGGTTTTATTGAATCCCGGCCTAAGCCTCCCTGTCCTTCCATCTGCCCTCTACCGAAACTATCCAGTAACTTCCTTCTCTATTCACCTCCTCATCTCTCACTATGCCACATCTTTACCTTCTCTCTGTTAGTCACACACTCACATAAAGACACACACACACACACACACACACACACACACACACACACACGATGCTCACACAGAGCTGAACTTCAGAATTAAAAACACACACATGTTGATTTATTATCCTTGTGAGGACCAAACAATTGATTCCCATTCAAAATCCTATTTTCCCTAAACCTAACCCTTAACCTAAGCTTAACTCCTAACCCTAACTCCTATGCATAAAATAGCCCTGTACCTTGTGGCGAAATGTCACCACGTGTCTGAATGTTCCTTATTTTACTATCCTTATAAGGACTTCTGGTCCTCACAAGGATAGTAAAACCAAAAATGCAGTAACACACGCACAGCTATATGTAGAGGTAAATGCCAGCCAGCTGTGTAACACTCCATGTTACAGCAGATCACTTTCCTCACGTTTCCCTGCAACTGAATTCACTCCATATATCTCCCACTCACTGACAGAAGGAGAGCAGCAGGAGACACCACTTACAGATGCCAGTCACTGTAATAGATGTAAAATAGTTATTTCTCCATTAAGGAAGAGGTGGAAGGATGAAAAGGAAGACAGAGTAGAGGAGTAAAGGGAAAAGAGACGGAGAAGAGAAGCATCTTTAATATGACTCAAAACTCAAATATGACATTGTTATATCTGAAAGTTTAGGCACCAGCAGCAGCTCAGACCCTGCCCCCTAACTTTTAACCCCTGGTACCTGCGTGTTCTGTGGTGGAGTAGGCCAGGGAGAAGCCCCGCCCACTTTGGTGGGTCCCACTCATGAACTGGACGGTGACCTGGTTCCCACTGGACAGGATGAGATCAGGAACATTCAGGCCCAGACCACAGAACTTCACTAGAGGAGGAGAGGGTCAGTTCAATAGCATAGAACTCACTAGTTCCATTATCCTACCTCGGCAGTACAACTTCATCTTGTACTCTGAACTAGAGGTTATTATCTACATTCACACAGTGGTACAGACAGTGTTATTGTATTGATATGTCTGTCATATACTGTGCATAATCAATGGCAATCACTACATGACAGTGTCAGTATATTTCATACCCCTCCCTCTTCCTGATGATCTCCCTCCCTCCCTCCTTCCCCATTTCCCTCTCTCACCTATCTGGGTCCTATGAGGTCCTATACCATCGTAGATCCTGAGGTAGTTGACCTGACAGTTGTTTTCCTCTATGTCCAAGTCAGCGAAGCGGAAGTGGAGCCTCCGGCCCTGTGGCACGCTGATCTCCCACTCACACACCGTGTGGTTAGGGTACGTACCAGGGTAACCCAGAGACGACAGGCTCCCACTGCAAGGGCCCAAAACACTCAGGCCACAGCCATCGCCTGCAGGGACATACATACACACAGTGAGTGATGGCTGGACACATATACATATATCACAGGAGGCTGGTGAGGGGGAAGAGAGCTCATAACAATGGCTAAAATGGAATGAATGGAACAGTATCAAGCAACTAAGTGTTGTATGTGTTTGATACCATTCCATTAACTCTGTTCCAGGCATTAGTATGAGCCATCCTCCCAAATTACAGTTCTACCAGCCGCCTGTGACATATAATTGAAGTCAGACGTTTACATACACTTAGGTTGGAGTCATTAAAACTTGTTTTTCAACCAATCCACACATTTCTTGTTAACTAACTATAGTTTTGGCAAGTCGGTAAGGAAATCTACTTTGTGCATGACACAAGTAATTTTTCGAACAATTGTTTACAGACAGATTACTTCACTTATAATTCACTGTATCACAATTCCAGTGGGTCAGAAGTTTACATACACTAAGTTGACTGTGCCTTTAAACAGCTTGGACAATTCCAGAAAATGATGTCATGGCTTTAGAAGCTTCTGATAGGCTAATTGACATCATTTGTGTCAATTGGAGTGGTACCTGTGGATGTATTTTAAGGCCTACCTTCAAACTCAGAGCCTCTTTGCTTGACATCATGTGAAAATCTAAAGAAATCAGCCAAGACCTCAGAAATATTTTTTTTTAGACCTCCACAAGTCTGGTTCATCCTTGGTAGCAATTTCCAAATGCCCAAAGGTACCACGTTCATCTGTAGTACGCAAGTATAAACACCATGGGACCACGCAGCCGTAATACCACTCAGGAAGGAGACGCGTTCTGTCTCCTAGAGACTAGAGGTCGAACGATTATGATTTTCAACGTCGATACCGATACCGATTATTGGAGGACCAAAAAAAAGATGTTGGGAGCTATAGGGGAACAGGCTAGGGGTTAGGAGCTATAGGGGAACAGGCTAGGGGTTAGGAGCTATAGGGGAACAGGCAAAGGGTTAGGAGCTATAGGGGAACAGGCTAGGGGTTAGGAGCTATAGGGGAACAGGCTAGGGGTTAGGAGCTATAGGGGAACAGGCTAGGGGTTAGGAGCTATAGGGGAACAGGCTAGGTGTTAGGAGCTATAGGGGAACAAGCTAGGGGTTAGGAGCTATAGGGGAACAGGCTAGGGGTTAGGAGCTATAGGGGAACAGGCTAGGTGTTAGGAGCTATAGGGGAACAGGCTAGGGGTTAGGAGCTATAGGGGAACAGGCTAGGGGTTAGGAGCTATAGGGGAACAGGCTAGGGGTTAGGAGCTATAGGGGAACAGGCTAGGGGTTATGAGCTATAGGGGAACAGGCTAGGGGTTATGAGCTATAGGGGAACAGGCTAGGGGTTAATGAGCTATAGGGGAACAGGCTAGGGGTTAGGAGCTATAGGGGAACAGGCTAGGGGTTAGGAGCTATAGGGGAACAGGCTAGGGGATAGGCTATAGGGGAACAGGCTAGGGGTTAGGAGCTATAGGGGAACAGGCTAGGGGTTAGGAGCTATAGGGGAACAGGCTAGGGGTTAGGAGCTATAAGGGAACAGGCTAGGGGTTAGGAGCTATAGGGGAACAGGCTAGGGGTTGGGAGCTATAGGGGAACAGGCTAGGGGTTAGGAGCTATAGGGGAACAGGCTAGGGGTTAGGAGCTATAGGGGAACAGGCTAGGGGTTAGGAGCTATAGGGGAACATGCTAGGGGTTAATGAGCTATAGGGGAACAGGCTAGGGGTTAATGAGCTATAGGGGAACAGGCTAGGGGTTAATGAGCTATAGGGGAACAGGCTAGGGGTTAATGAGCTATAGGGGAACAGGCTAGGGGTTAATGAGCTATAGGGGAACAGGCTAGGGGTTAATGAGCTATAGGGGAACAGGCTAGGGGTTAATGAGCTATAGGGGAACAGGCTAGGGGTTAATGAGCTATAGGGGAACAGGCTAGGGGTTAATGAGCTATAGGGGAACAGGCTAGGTGTTAGGAGCTATAGGGGAACAGGCTAGGGGTTAGGAGCTATAGGGGAACAGGATAGGGGTTAGGAGCTATAGGGGAACAGGCTAGGGGTTAGGAGCTATAGGGGAACAGGCTAGGGGTTAGGAGCTATAGGGGAACAGGCTAGGGGTTAGGAGCTATAGGGGAACAGGCTAGGGGTTAGGAGCTATAGGGGAACAGGCTAGGTGTTAGGAGCTATAGGGGAACAGGCTAGGGGTTAGGAGCTATAGGGAAACAGGCTATGGTTAATGAGCTATAGGGGAACAGGCTAGGGGTTAGGAGCTATAGGGGAACAGGCTAGGGGTTAGGAGCTATAGGGGAACAGGCTAGGGGTTAGGAGCTATAGGGGAACAGGTTATGGTTAATGAGCTATAGAGGAACAGGTTAGGGGTTAGGAGCTATAGAGGAACAGGTTAGGGGTTAGGAGCTATAGAGGAACAGGTTAGGGGTTAGGAGCTTTGGGGAACAGGTTATGGTTAATGAGCTATAGAGGAACAGGCTGGGGTTAATGTGCTATAGAGGAACAGGCTAGGGGTTAGGAGCTATAGGGGAACAGGCTAGGGGTTAATGAGCTATAGGGGAACAGGTTATGGTTAATGAGCTCTAGGGGAACAGGTTATGGTTAATGAGCTATAGGGGAACAGGCTAGGGTTAATGAGCTATAGAGGAACAGGCTAGGGGTTAATGAGCTATAGGGGAACAGGCTAGGGTTAATGAGCTATAGAGGAACAGGCTAGGGTTAATGAGCTATAGAGGAACAGGCTGGGGTTAATGAGCTATAGGGGAACAGGCTAGGGTTAATGAGCTATAGAGGAACAGGCTAGGGTCAATGAGCTATAGAGGAACAGGCTAGGGTCAATGAGCTATAGAGGAACAGGTTGGGGTTAATGAGCTATAGGGGAACAGAATAGGTATTAGGAGCTATAGGGGAACAGGTTAGGGTTAATGAGCTATAGTGGAACAGGCTAGGGGTTAATGAGCTATAGAGGAACAGGCTAGGGTCAATGAGCTATAGAGGAACAGGCTAGGGTCAATGAGCTATAGAGGAACAGGTTGGGGTTAATGAGCTATAGGGGAACAGAATAGGGGTTAGGAGCTACTGGGGAACAAGCTAGGGGTTATGAGATATTGGGGAACAGGCTAGGGGTTAGGAGCTATATGGGAACAGGCTAGGAGCTATAGGGGAATGGGCTATGGCTTTTTTTTGGACCAGCGATAACAGTGGACAGTCATACATTATGGCGGCCTGGCTGGTGTTATGTAATATCACTGACACTGGCTGGACATTAGCCAGATGAACTGGACAAAAACACAGTGGCCTCCCCATCCCGCTGGACTTCGAGAGAAGCACCTTTCAGGTCAGTTTACACAATCACTAACCAAACACTGTACTCAACCACCAACGTTTCCAACCGTGCAAGTGTCAGTTGGAGAAGTGTAATACATTTCTAAACCACGTGAACATTAACCTAGTTCGCGGGATTAAGGAGAGTTGTTAACTAGTTACTTTACTACCTGTAATGCCACGATAAATTGATATGAGGTTGTTTACCCCTCTCTACCACTTCAACCCCTTGGCAAAATTCTACCAAATTGTGATATCGCTGTCTCTTTCATTACCTGAAATCCTGCCCACAAATGACTAGTGTTATTTTGCACTGTCTACCCCTTATATATAGGCTGTGGGCTACACTTAAATAACCCATTTCAATGACTAACAAACTACTTGGAGAAAAGAGGAACTTTTCCAGTCTGATTCTGGCTACATATTTGGGATAGGGGAGAGAACGAGCCATGTAAGGTAGGCCATCTGGCGATATAGTCTCTGTTTGCTCCCTTGCTGAGGACAACAAAATCATCTCTGCCGCTTGACTATCGAGTGCAACCGAGTAGCCAAACGTCATTTGACCACTGCGTCATAACGACGTATAGCTAGTAACAGACTATATGTATCGAGTTTGTAACACTTTTATTACACTTGGTTACATTGAGTGGCACCGACAGACACCAACCTTGCTGCGCTCGACTGCTTCTGGCGGTGAGGATGATGACAGTCGACAAGAAGAAAAGCCTGGTCCCTGTCGGTCCCCTGCCCACCATTACCGCTCTGCCCATAGCAGCCTGCAGTCTGAATGCATAATGCACGCTTTCACACCGGTGAACTCCAAGTTTAGTCCATAACAAGCAGTTTAAAACGCCGCTTCCCAAAACCTTAGTCTTCCGTCAAATTAACCCTTGCTTCCTTCCGCGCTCTGAAACCTCCGACACTCTCCACTCTCTCTGAAATCACTGCGCGGTCGCGTTCAGCTTCGTTTCCACAACTGAATCTGAAGAAACATTATCCAATCGGCTGTGGAACCACTTCCTCCACTTCCGCCCCTCCTCCCACATTGCAATAGGATTCAGTAGGAATCCCCTGGTCCACCAAGTGGTGTGATGGAATAAAAAATATTAAACCGTGACTTTCCCCTGCGCTCCTACGTGAGCAGCCTGTAACGAGTTTTCCCCGTTGGACAGGCAGGGCCGGGTCTAGCATTTTGGGGGCCCTAAGCAAGATTTGTTTTCCCTCCACCTCGAGGAAAATAACATTTTGTGGCCCCCCTCTTGAGAGCTGAGAACATTTTAAGTTAATTTCCTGTAATTCTACACATTTTTTCATGTATGTACACAGCAAAATGGCCAGTGTTAATAAAAACATGTAAGGAAGAGTCCATGCACAATAGAATACCCATTTTCCAAAAGCTTTATTTCCAAATACAGAAAATGTACAGGTTACACAGCATCAGCATCAGTGTTCTCGTCTCAGGTCTGGGTCAGACCATAATATCTCATCACAGTCACACATTACGTTTGCTCTTGCCAGACAGCGTGGTCAAATGCCTTAGAAAACCCTGGATAGACTCCACAGACACATCACTACAGGTGTCCACCATTGCCTCCAGGAGGTTTTGCTGTGTGTAAGGGTTGCTGTCATATACTCTCCACCGCCATGCTGAGAAAAATTAAGCAATCGGATTGGGGAATATGCTGGCAAAAAAATAGTGAACCTGGGGTGGTCATTGAACCAGGTGCGAACCAGAGGAGACGATGGGAACTCACGTTATCCTAAATGACAACATATTAGGCTTGCTCTGGTTGCCCTGGCTCCCCATCCTGTTGAAGAATGTTATTGTGTACTGCAGTTACTGTAACACATTACTATAAAGTACTGTATTGATATGCTGGAGAGATGGGTCATACTCTACATATTGTAAAAATTCTGTACCATATAGCAATTACCTGCACGTACTGGAATCGTTGCTCCTTAACTCTGTTTGAATTCCTTTCAAAAGGCACACAGTACAGCTGCTTTGTCCTTATTTGGTTTTTCTGAACGATCTGGTCAATGGTGGAAATGTTGACACTGTCAATTCCTTGGAAGACTACCAGGTCTTCAACTATTTGGGTTTGAATTTCCCTCAAACAGATGGCATTATTGGCAATCACCATATTCTCCAGGGCAGTCTCCTGCTCAGCTGTGAGAAGTCTCCGCCTACCTCCAATACCTCTCAGTCCTGTAAAAATGTAATCTGACCATTACTGACCTATGATCATCCGTGGTTAAAACAACACTGGAGATTCAGTCTATATGAACAACGACATTACATGTAGCACAGTAGCAAAAAGTCGAATGACCCGTTTTCCCTTCTGAAAGTCCGGACAATGGATGCAAATGTGTAACGGCTTAGGTTGGGTTGCACTAGCTGCCCAGGTTCTCTCATAGTCCTCCCATGATAAACTATGGTGGCACGGATTTCATCTGAGATTACTTGTACTTGTTGTTGTCGCCCTCTTCCTCTCTGTTGTCTTGCAATTTCGGCATTGTTAGGGTCCATTTTTTTTTACCTTTATTTAACCAGGCAAGTCAGTTAAGAACAAATTCTTATTTTCAATGACGGCCTGGGAACAGTGGGTTAACTGCCTGTTCAGGGGCAGAACGACAGCTCGGGGGTTTGAACTCACAACCTTCCGGTTACTAGTCCAACGCTCTAACCACTAGGCTACCCTGCCGCCCCATTGTTCCAAAGCACATGGAGATGCCTCTAGGCCCCATTTATTAATCCTGCAATTCTGATTGGTGTGTTAACAATTTTGAGGCTTAGTGTTTGCACCTGGAGAAAGGTGTGCTCTTTGATTTTAGATTGGGTCCTATATCGACATAACCTGAAATGCCGCTCAGCAAGGAAAAATCCACTGCTCCAAAACCGCCATAAAAAAACCCAGACTACCGTTTGCAACTCCACATGGGGACAAATGGGGTTTGCACCTGGAGTCACCTGGAGACTTGAGGTAATTGTACTGAGAGCATGTGTTTGGTGAAAAAAACCCAGACTACCGTTTGCAACTCCACATGGGGACATGGGGTTTGCACCTGGAGTCACCTGGAGACTTGAGGTAATTGTACTGAGAGCATGTGTTTGGTGAATGAATGCAATTAATGATTTATTTGGCCACTTTTGTGTAAGGATTTGCAGAAAGAGTTTTGAATATTGAAACGTGTGGACAGTTATGGGAAATGTGTTTGTGTTCTTGGTAATGACGTAAGGGTATGGGTTTTTGTGTTAAAGGAACCAGCTTTCGTGTTTAAGCAATCGAGAAAAACTGTTGGGACAAATTCTTATTTACAATGACTGCCTACCCCGGCCAAACCCTAACACGGGCGACGCTGGGCCAATTGTGCGCTGACCTATGGGATTCCCAATCACGTCCGGTTGTGATACAGCCTGGAATCGAACCAGGGTCTGTAGTGATGCCTCTATCACTGCAATGCAGACCGCTGCGACACTATAGAGCCCATGCTATGCAGGTAGTTTTTTAGTATTGTTTTTCATACAGTTGAAGTCGGAAGTTTACATACACTTAGGTTGGAGTCATTAAAACTAATTTTTCAACCACTCTACAAATTTCTTGTTAACTAACTATAGTTTTGGCAAAAGCCTGAAGGTACCACGTTCATCTGTACAAACAATAGTACGCAACTATAAACACCATGGGACCACGCAGCCGTCATACCGCTCAGGAAGGAGACGCTTTCTGTCTCCTAGAGATTAACGTATTTTGGTGCGAAAAGTGAAAATCAATCCCAGAACAGCAGCAAAAGACCTTGTGAAGATGCTGGAGGAAACAGGTACAAAAGTATCTATATCCACAGTAAAACGGGTCCCATATCGACATAACCTGAAATGCCGCTCAGCAAGGAAAAATCCACTGCTCCAAAACCGCCATAAAAAACCCAGACTACCGTTTGCAACTCCACATGGGGACAAAGATCGTACTTTTTGGAGAAAAGTCCTCTGGTCTGATGAAACAAAAGTAGAACTGTTTGGGCATAATGACCATCGTTATGTTTGGAGGAAAAAGGGGGAGGCTTACAAGCTGAAGAAACCTATCCCAACCATGAAGAACGGGGGTGGCTGCATCATGTTGTGGAGGTGCTTTGATGCAGGAGGGACTGGTGCACTTCACAAATGGCATCATGAGGCAGGAAAATTATGTGGATATATTGAAGCAACATCTCAAGACCTCAGTCAGGAAGTTAAATCTTGGTTGCAAATGGGTCTTCCAAATGGACAATGACCCCAAGCATACTTCCAAAGTTGTGGTAAAATGGCTTAAGGACAACAGTCAAGGTATTGGAGTGGCCATCACAAAGCCCTGACCTCAATCCCATAGCAAATGTGTGGGCAGAACTGAAAAAGCATTTGCGAGCAAGGCCTAGAAACCTGACACCAGCTCTGTCAGGAGGAATGGGCCAAAATTCACCCAACTTATTGTGGGAAGCTTGTGGAAGGCTACCCAATACTTTTGACCCAAGTTAAACAATTTAAAGGCAATGCTACCAAATACTAATTGAGTGTATGTAAACTTCTGATCCACTGGGAATGTGATGAAATAAATCATTATCTCTACTAATATTCTGACATTTCACATTCTTAAAATAAAGTGGTGATCCTAACTGACCTAAAACAGGGAATTTTGACTTGGTTTGAATGTCAGAAATTGTGAAAATCCTAGTTTAAATGTATTTGGATAAGGTGTATGTAAACTTCTGACTTCAACTGTATCTGTTTTTGCATATGAATTGATTGATTAATATTAAGCTACACATAGATAAATATCAGAAATGTCTCTAAACTTATCCAATCAGCTAGTTAGATTTATTGCACCCATCACAGAAATGGTTGTTCCGGTTTAAATGGTTTAGGTAGTCTCCTTTTCCAGATTTCATTCCAAACGCAGGTTGCAGATGATCACAAATTCCAACTGTTGTATATCCCAACTCTGGCTGAAAAGGAATTACACATCAACTTTGCCAGCTAGCATAATGTGACTTGCAGGCCTGATCTGGCCTGTCATTTGTAAACCAGGATTTTCCTAACACCACTCTGGTAGGGTAAAAACTAGGCCATGAAAGTAAGGTCTTATGATATATGTAATGTAGTGTCATAAAGTAAAATTTTTAATGATAACATTCACCTAGGTACTCATTTGGTGAAAGCCACGGGTCTTTAAAAGGAAAGCATTCAACAACCATGTCTCTGTCATTAACAAATACAGTCATGAGTGGTAACTCTACAATTCACTCAAAGAAAAGGTACCATGTGAAATAAGGAAATTAGGCTTTACACCATCTAATGTTAAAACGACACCCAAAATCACTTACTGTAACCGTTTTGCATAACATTAATAGGAGTTAACTCTAGATTAACACTAGTTTTGAATTTAAATAACGCCACAGTTTTAAATGTGATGTCTAATGCAGCTTTTTACACTGTGACGTGTTACATTAACACTCTAAATGTATAACACTACAATCAGAGTGCTTTATACACTGTAGAGTGGGACCATATGTTATCTAAGGTAGTGGTGAAACACTGACAAATTTACTGTGCAGAGAAAATGTTGCAGTTTTAAAGCATGTTTTCTGCAGTTCTACACATTTTACCATGGGGCAGAGAGAAAATGTTGCAGTTTTAAAGCATGTTTTCTGCAGTTCTACACATTTTACCATGGGGCAGAGAGAAAATGTTGCAGTTTTAAAGCATGTTTTCTGCTGTTCTACACATTTTACCATGGGGCAGAGAGAAAAGGTTGCAGTTTTAAAGCATGTTTTCTGCAGTTCTACACATTTTACCATGGGGCAGAGAAATGTATCCAGTTTTACAGCACATTTTGTTCAACTCTACCCCTTTTGCCACGTGGTGGAGATAATTGTTTTCAGTTTTAAAGTACATTTCCTGCAATTCTATACATTTTGCCATTACTTATACAATGTTAATGATATCTGAGTGAGAGTGACTAACACAATCAATGGGGACTCCATGGAGGTCAGGGCCCCTGGGCACATGCCCTGCGTACCCTGTCGGTAGTATGCCTAGATTACTACTAAGTTTAGATTGGTAAATTAGTCTAGCAAGCTTAAAATTGTTAGCTGACATGACTAATTGAGTGACTGCCAGTGATGACATAAGAGAAAAATTGCTGATAAAGAACCAAAAATCGAACTTGCACCTTCAGTATTCTACCATTCTAACTCTCAATAGTAAGTTGAGACCCCGACTTATGTTGCTTATGCCTGGAGCTGGCCCTGGTGATAGGTATGAACCAGGTAATCAACATTTATTGCAGGACAAGTTGTCACAGGCCTACAACCTAAATAGCCCATACTGCCATACCTGCCCAATGCCCAGGCTCATGACCCAGCCACAGTCAGTCCTTAGTCAGTGCTTAGCTTTTATGTAAAGATGGACAGCTTACTCTTTTATTGAAGAGATATAACACAAAATGGCTTTGTTATTGACTGTCTGTTGTGGTTAGTAGATTGTGTGCCAGTAATAATCTATTATTAATTAATGCCTACATTTTGGTCCCTGTCCAGTGTCCAGATGTTCCTGAGTCCCAGTGGTGCATTAGTTTAATATAGTAAACTTAAACTGAAACTAAAATGAGAACTAATCATGAAAAAACAAATTAGTAAACTGAAATAAAATGATTAACAAATAAACCCATTTGAAAAATGAAAACTATTGTGGAATTATTATCTTTGACTCCAAAACTAAGCTTTTGGGAAGTTTTCAAGCAAATTAATTTGGTGGGAATAAATGTGACCAGTAAATGGCTGTGTTTCAAATAGGCCTAGCTTGTACATCACTAACACTAGCTATCCCTAGCTAACATGCAAACAATTGTCTAGGTAGCTAACTTGGTTCTTCTTACATACACTAAAGTTACAGTTTTTCTCAATTGCTTAATCACAAAACATGTTCCTGTCGCACAAAAACAACCTACAACCTAAAATCAAAGAGCACACCTTTCTCCAGGTGCAAACACTAAGCCTATAAATTGTTAACACACCAATCAGAATGACAGGATCAATAAATAGGGCCTAGAGGCGTGTCCGTGTGCTTTGGAACAATGGATCCTAACAATGCCCAAGTTGCAAGACAAGAGAGAGGAAGAGGACGACGACAACAACAACGACGACGACAAGTAATCTCAGATGAAATCCGTGCCACCATAGTTTGTCATGTGCTCATACATGGGAGGACTATGAGAGAACCTGGACAGCTAGTGCAACCCAACCTAAGCCGTTACACATTTGCATCCATTGTCCAGACTTTCAGAAGGGAAAACTGGTCATTTGACTTTTTGCTACTGTGATACATGTAATGTTGTAGTGCATACAGACTGAATCTCAGTGTAGTTTTTAACCACAGTAATGGCTGATCATAGGTCAGTAATGGTCAAATTTCATTTTTATAGGACTGAGAGGTATTGGAGGTAGGCGGAGACTTCTCACAGCTGAGCAGGAGACTGCCCTGGAGAATATGGTGATTGCCAATAATGCCATCTGTTTGAGGGAAATTCAAACCCAAATAGTTGAAAACCTGGTAGTCTTCCAAGGAATTGACAGCATCAGCATTTCCACCATTGACCGGATCGTTCAGAAGAACCAAATAAGGACAAAGCAGCTGTACTGTGTGCCTTTTGAAAGGAATTCAAACAGAGTTAAGGAGCAACGATTCCAGTATTTGCAGGTAATTGCTATATGGTACAGAATTTTTACAATATGTAGAGTATGACCCATCTCTCCAGCATATCAATACAGAATGTATAGTAATATGTTACAGTAACTGCAGTACACAATCTTTCATTCCAGTACAGTAGTACACTACAGTACTGTATTTGTAGTACAGTAAAAAAAAAATGTTTTTACTTCTGTAGAGAATCTTTAAACTGGATGCCATGGCTGACCCACAGGAGTACATCTTCATCGACGAGGCAGGGTTCAACCTAACAAAAGAGGGCACAACATTATTGGTCACCTGCACAATAACATTCTTCAACAGGATGGGGAGCCAGGGCAACCAGAGCAAGCCTAATATGTTGTCATTTAGGATAACGTGAGTTTCCATGGGGCTGCTCTGGTTCGCTCCTGGTTCAATGACCACCCCAGGTTCACTATTCTTTTTTTGCCAGCATATTCCCCATTTCTGAATCCGATTGCGTAACTTTTCTCAGCATGGCAGTGGAGAGTATATGACAGCAACCCTTACACACAGCAAAACCTCCTGGAGGCAATGGTGGACACCTGTAGTGATGTGTCTGTGGAGTCTATCCAGGGTTTTCAAAGGCATTTTGCCCACGCTGTCTGGCAAGAGCAAACATAATGTGTGACTGTGATTAGTTATTATGGCCTGACCCAGACCTGAGACGAGATGATGAGAACGCTGATGCTGAGTAGCCTTTTGGAAATTGGGTATTTTACTGTGCATGGACTCTTCCTTACATGTTTGGTCAGTTGACATGTCAAAGGTCAGGTTTTTGACCAAAACAGCATATACAGTAGTATTATCTTATCCACTATTGCAAGAGGTATTTATTACAGTACTGTTTTGAATCTCTCTCTCCAGGGTTTTCCTGAAACGGTTATCGGGATAGTCAGTGCTGTGATTTTACAAAGTTCCAAGTTATTTATCTGTAATTTTGGTAGCAGTGTTTTGAATTAATCCCTTCAGTGTGTATCAAACTGTCATGTAGTCTGTTTTTTTTTTTTTACAGCTTGTGTGTGTTGTCTGAGGGCAAAGTTTGAATTGGGATCCAGAAGTTACATTTTTGTACCGTTGGCAGGAGTTTTTTAAATTGTGTGTGAAGATTTGTTCCAGGAATTGTCCAAGCAATTGAGAAAAGTTGTAAAAAGCCTTGAATTAATGTGAACATGGACGATGGAGCGTTTCCTTCCACTATATTGTTTTGCACAAGTCTCTGCACTATTCCTTTTAAATCCAAATCACATGGAGACTGACTTAATCATTTAAACCTAACCTATGAGCAGACCCATGAATGACTGCCCCCAAGTTGCAAGAAGTTACTTCCCAAAAAACACACAAAAATCTATAGAATACAAATGGCTTATAGCCTTCCACGCATGCTTTCTGTCCCTAACCAGTTTTCCTTATAACCATTTACAGGTGATGAATTACCTGACACATTAAAATTACTCACGACAGGCCTGATGGAAACAGCACATATTGTCGGTAAAATATCCCATATATATATATATATATATATATATACACAGTGCCTTGCGAAAGTATTCGGCCCCCTTGAACTTTGCGACCTTTTGCCACATTTCAGGCTTCAAACATAAAGATATAAAACTGTATTTTTTTGTGAAGAATCAACAACAAGTGGGACACAATCATGAAGTGGAACGACCTTTATTGGATATTTCAAACTTTTTTAACAAATCAAAAACTGAAAAGTTGGGCGTGCAAAATTATTCAGCCCCTTTACTTTCAGTGCAGCAAACTCTCTCCAGAAGTTCAGTGAGGATCTCTGAATGATCCAATGTTGACCTAAATGACTAATGATGATAAATACAATCCACCTGTGTGTAATCAAGTCTCCATATAAATGCACCTGCACTGTGATAGTCTCAGAGGTCCGTCAAAAGCGCAGAGAGCATCATGAAGAACAAGGAACACACCAGGCAGGTCCGAGATACTGTTGTGAAGAAGTTTAAAGCCAGATTTGGATACAAAAAGATTTCCCAAGCTTTAAACATCCCAAGGAGCACTGTGCAAGCGATAATATTGAAATGGAAGGAGTATCAGACCACTGCAAATCTACCAAGACCTGGCCGTCCCTCAACTTTCAGCTCATACAAGGAGAAGACTGATCAGAGATGCAGCCAAGAGGCCCATGATCACTCTGGATGAACTGCAGAGATCTACAGCTGAGGTGGGAGACTCTGTCCATAGGACAACAATCAGTCGTATATTGCACAAATCTGGCCTTTATGGAAGAGTGGCAAGAAGAAAGCCATTTAAAGATATCCATAAAAAGTGTTGTTTAAAGTTTGCCACAAGCCACCTGGGAGACACACCAAACGTGGAAGAAGGTGCTCTGGTCAGATGAAACAAAAATTGAACTTTTTGGCAACAATGCAAAATGTTATGTTTGGCGTAAAAGCAACACAGCTCATCACCTTGAACACACCATCCCCACTGTCAAACATGGTGGTGGCAGCATCATGGTTTGGGCCTGCTTTTCTTCAGCAGGGACAGGGAAGATGGTTAAAATTGATGGGAAGATGGCTGGAGCCAAATACAGGACCATTCTGGAAGAAAACCTGATGGAGTCTGCAAAAGACCTGAGACTGGGACGGAGATTTGTCTTCCAACAAGACAATGATCCAAAACATAAAGCAAAATCTACAATGGAATGGTTCAAAAATAAACATATCCAGGTGTTAGAATGGCCAAGTCAAAGTCCAGACTTGAATCCAATCGAGAATCTGTGGAAAGAACTGAAAACTGCTGTTCACAAATGCTCTCCATCCAACCTCACTGAGCTCGAGCTGTTTTGCAAGGAGGAATGGGAAAAAATTTCAGTCTCTCGATGTGCAAAACTGATAGAGACATACCCCAAGCGACTTACAGCTGTAATCGCAGCAAAAGGTGGCGCTACAAAGTATTAACTTAAGGGGGCTGAATAATTTTGCACACCTAACTTTTCAGTTTTTGATTTGTTAAAGTTTGAAATATCCAATAAATGTCGTTCCACTTCATGATTGTGTCCCACTTGTTGTTGATTCTTCACAAAAAAAGACAGTTTTATATCTTTATGTTTGAAGCCTGAAATGTGGCAAAAGGTCGCAAAGTTCAAGGGGGCCGAATACTTTCGCAAGGCACTGTGTGTATGTATGTATGTATATGTATGTAGTAGCTACTATCTTGTCTCATCGCTACAACTCCCGTACGGGCTCGGGAGAGACGGAGGTTGAAAGTCATGCGTCCTCCAATACACAACCCAACCAAGCCGCACTGCTTCTTAACACAGCGCACATCCAACCCGGAAGCCAGGAGGAAACACCGTGCACCTGGCAACCTTGGTTAGCGCGCACTGCGCCCAGCCCGTCACAGGAGTCGCTGGTGCGAGATGAGTTATAAGATATTTATTTAATAATAACTTACAGTATCTTGCTCTTATCCACGTCTCATCATGTAACCTACCCAATTTTGTTATGTGGATTTTGTTAAATTTGCATAAAAATCTGTCGCCAATAGGATGGAAAACTAGCTCCTAACACTCAAATTGAAATTAAATCATAAAAACATAGAAATGTCTTTACACAACTTAAAGTAAATAAAAACTAGCAAATCAGCTCTGAAAACGAATTTATAAACTGAAAAATCTTTAAACTAATAGAAATAAAAACTAATATAAAAATACACAACTGTAATAACCTTGACACACACACACCACACACACACAGACTTGGCAAAGAGGTAAGAATTTCACTTGCTTTGTAGTGTGATGCAACTGAGTATTAATTTGTAACTCGTAGTAACAGACAGCGTTTTCACCAGTGATTAATGTGCTCACTGATTCAGAACTGTGTGGATGCACGGAGGGTTTGTGTGTGTCTTTGTGTGTGTCTTTGTGTGTGTCTTTGTGTGTGTCTTTGTGTGCGTCTAGGCCTACAGTTGAGGAATCTGAATGCATTCAGATGTTTTCTACATTTTCTACATCTACATCTTCATACATTTTTGCTGTGTAGAGGAGCAGTCCGAAATTGTCTCGTTATTGAATATCATGTCATCTCTCTATCTCCTAAGTGCATACATTTGTGGAATTCCAGTAACGTGTGTTATTAGTGTTATCAGTAGAAGCCCTCCTGTGCAGGCCTTTCTAGGTATTGTTTTTAGCTGATATCCTCCTCTCCAACCAGCTAACTTCTCACATTGACCAAAAGATTTGTCTAAAAGTAATACATGTTTCAATGATTTAAATAGCAGAACTATTGTTTCTGATGAACAGTCTGGCCTCAGTTCATCTGGAGTAAGTAGCCTTTAAACACTAATACAGAGTCATATATTATTTCAACACCTAAAGGTAAAGTTAGGATTACAGTGATCTGATCCTAGATCTGTGGCTAAGGCGTAAGGGCAGCTTCTACTAGCAGCATGTGCTCTGTGCTGTGAAACTGATGCTCTCTGGTGAACAACCTGGGTATTGTTGTGATCAGCTGCTTCTCTCCAACAACTTTCCCGATAGTTACTGTTGCTATGATTAACAGGGGCGTGTGAGCAGTCCTGGGAAAAGTGGAGACGGATCAGGCAAGCAAGGTGCTGAAACGAAAGCTAGCCATATGATAATGATGACTAGCTATCTTAGATAGCTGGCTATGGTGAGAGGCAAACCATTTTACTGTCTAAATTAGTTTGATTAGGTTCTATTTACTTTACTTTTCCATTTAGAACCAAGACTTAGTGGCTTCTGGGTTGCCACTATCTGAAAAGCCTGTCAATGTAATTAGCTACAACATTTTCATTTGATTCTGTTTCCAAGTCTGCCAGTGTGTCTTTGTCTGCCTATCCACCTAGGATTTCCAGTACCAGGCTGGAGAGTGGTGGTGGCCACTGGAGGGCAAGCAATGTTACTGAGCACACCTAGAAGCTCATCGGCATGAAGTTCATCTATACCAGCTGATACAAGTAGCCTAGCTAGCACAGAATGTTCCTGTAACGTTCCTTGAGAGGTTCTTAGAAAATAACTTTCAGCAGTGGAAATGGTTATGAGGGAACATTTTGTTACGTTAAAGCCTTATTCTAAAATGTATTGAATCATTCCACCCCCCCACCCCCCTCAATCTACCCACAATACCCCATAATGACAAAGCAAAAACAGTTTTGTTGAAATTTGTTTAAAAAATGTTTTTAAATGGTTACAAATATTATTTTATGTGGGAAGGGCACGACGTCTCATGATGATGGCTGCTGGGGAAAAAGGCCATGTGAGGATCCATGTCTGATTCAGCACACAGAGTCAATACCACACAAGCACTCGTGATCTTAATAGTACTCACCTGCCCACTAGCCTGCCAGGCACTCACTCTCTGACACCACTGTAGGAACAGAAAATGACGTTAGTATTCAATAGGAGCACTGAGACAAGCAGCCTGCTGACTGGAGGGAATTGGAGTCCACCGAGTTCCATCGACTTGTCTGGCCAAGAACCAGTCTGCTAACACTGCGAGCTAGTAGCTACCCCCCTTTCTTTCCCTAAGCACATTGAAAGGGAACACTAGACCTAGTAGGAAACATTCTCCCCAACCCATTTTGAACTCTGTTTCAACAATCATCAGCTGATTCAGAAAATAATTTCCCCTTTGACAGTAAAGTGAGCAGCTGATAACTCTTCAACTCACGTGCTTTTAAAATGTATTTATGTGTCATACGTTGTCACGGCTCCTCCTCTGCATTGCAGGGGCATTTCCTCCTGCAGGCAGAGGAGGGTCGTTAGTGATTGGAGTCACCTGGGATCAGAGTATTTAAACTGTCACTAATCACCTCTCTCTCCGCTCCTCCAGGTATGAACCTGTTTTGTTTGTTCCTTTGTAGTTTTGCATAGTTTTCACTCAGTCATTCACAGATTCACGTATCCATGCACTTTACATACACCCTACATTATGATACTTTCACACCTCATTCCTTTTTCTTAGTTTAAAGTTAATAGTTTTGTTTACAATAAAGATTTTTTTAAATTGGCCTATACCTGTTGTTCGCGTCCCCTCATTTTTGCCACAGGCTATGAGCCGGCCTGTGACATACGTTACGAAAAGGATAATTCAAACTATACATACAAAATATGTAGCATTATAGCATTTTTAAAACGGTTTCAAAATCTAAACAACATTATCTCCTTGTAATTCATTTGATTTAATGGCTTCACCTGTGTCCTCAACAGTCAGGGTAAAACATTCCAATGTTATAATCTTGTGACTATCTCACACATTTTCGTTGATTGACAAATGGGAACAATGGGAGAGATCGACAAATGCTGATTTCAAAACAAAATAGACTACATTCTCATTGATATTATCAAGACATGAGGTGAGTATCAGAAGTTTTGAAGAAATGGCTTGCCTTAAATTTGAACCTTGAATATATTTTTAATATAATCAGTGACAATTTTAGCATGTAAATCTTGGTGGGGCAAACTCAAAATTGTTTTTAGATGCATGACAGCAAAGCCACTACACCCAACACTAAACAATGCATTAATTGCACTATAACATTGACAAACGGTGCCCACAAACTGTTAGGACCTACATAAAGCTGTCCTGACAGCAGAGTCACAAAAGCAGTCCCAACACCTTACTGCTACACCTACTACACACCGAGCCTTGTCTGACAGCGAAACAGTTAATTCAGCCCCATTTACTGCCTTTTAAAAACACATAGCTTATATGGCTGTGTTGCTTCAGCAAATTTGGTTTCTTCTGACAATTGAGATGTACAAACTATGGCATAAGGACAACGAGCGTATGAGGCAATCCGAGTTCCCAGTGGCCTTGAACTCACTGGCACCTTAACACTCATTGTTGAATTTACGATTTCCAACTTGTTGTGTAATGTTTACGGCCGATGAGCACCGATACGTTTTATCTATAATTTCTCTTCATTTCACAAGGATTGAAAAATATTTGCTAGTAGATTGCTGACTTGATGCATGATGATGACTGCTTGTCTAACTTGCTAGCTAATATTTGGAAAGTATGATGTTCACATGATCAGTCCAAACAAAGCTACGGTGGATATAACGTGATTTAAAGTCATTTTTATCTACGGCCAATGATCTTGAGCCTTCTTGGATGGACACTTCCAATGTAAGTCTATAGCAGCCTCAAGGGGCTTTAATTTTCGAGCTCTATCCATAGCCTATACAGTCAACTCAAAATATGGTACTGTTCTTTTGAAATAGCCTACATTTTCTGTATCATAATGAGATTAAATAAAACGACATAGATCATATAGACATTGACGTTGTCCTATATTAAGTTGACTTATTAGACTGTTAAAACGTAGCGGAAAAGGCAGTACTTTTATATAAACATTGGATTTCTTTTGTTCCTGAAATTTCATGAAAACATCTGAAAATGTCGGTGCTCTCTAATGTGAATACCAAAGCTGATAATTATGACTTGATTGAATTGGAACGATGTGAATCATGATAAATATGATGGTGAGAGCCCAGTATAGCCTAACCCTTTAATCATAGGCTATTGTTACTTTGTGTCTCTAAAATCACAATGTTTCCATTTCTATAGGGATGTGACAAGGAGTCTGTGTTAACTGAAATGTTATTTTCAGCAGATCCATTAGGTCATATAAAGAACACCTACAGTATGCATGATTTAATGAAAGCAGAAAACAGACACAACATTATTTCACATTCTTTAATAAAAGACTCCTAAACACAAACAGACAATAGGTTATACAGCTGGCTTCACATTTTCCGCTTCAAATAGGCCTACAAGGAAACTCAATGTATCAACGAAGTTGATTGCGCGAGGGTGTCTGTGTGCTGCGTAGTACCTTCCACAAAAGGGTTAGCTCGCCAAAAAGACACGTAAGCTCGTGTGTGTGTGTGTGTGTGCGTGCGTGCATGTATAAGTGTGTGTATACATTTGTGTGTGTGTGTGTGTGTGCATACATTCATCTGTGTGTCACATCCTGACCTTAGTTCCTTTTTTATGTCTCTATTTTAGTTTGGTCAGGGCATGAATTGGGGTGGGCATTCTATGTGTTCCATGTTTTTGTATTTCTGTGTTTGGCCTGGTATGGTTCCCAATCAGAGGCAGTTGTTTATCGTTGTCTCTGATTGAGAACCATACTTAGGCAGCCTATTTTCCCACTATGATTGGTGGGTAGGTGTTTTCTGTCTGTGTTTTACCATACAGAACTGTTTCGGTTTTCATTTTATTTTGTATTCAGTGTTCGGTTATATTTCATTAAAATATGGACACTTACTACGCTGCGCATTGGTCCGATCTGTCCTACTCCTACTCCGTTACACTGTGTGTGTAGTTTTGGTGAGATGTTGTTATTATGTGGTCCATTTGTCTTGCTTCTGCTTACCCTGGTCACACCTCACCACTGGCATACAAACCTCCATGGCAGCATACTCATCTTGGTTACCAAAGCATGTAAGTCACTTGTGATCGATACAGCCGGCAGGCTGAGTGTGGCTCTGCCATTACAGGGATCTGAGAGTTTGTCTGATGTTGACAGACATCAGTGTGTGTTACTATGCTCCTCAGATGAGTAAACTGAAATCTGGGAGAGCCATGTGTGCAAACAAATACTTGAGTCATTCATTCTCGCTCTCTCTCTCTCTTTCTGTCTGTCTAGACAGGAACCAACAGGGAGATCACTGAACCGTCCCTCTGCCTCACACTTCAAAAGACAACCATAAAAATACCAGAGTTTACACCTCAGTCCGCTACTCCCCCATGGTCACGATTCTAAGGGTAAGGAATGAGATGGAATGGAATCTGATCTGTCAGCACATGTTTTGAGCTTTTATTTTTGTTAAGAGCTTCAGTGTCAGGCTTGATTGTCAGTGTCCCCGTTTGATGACATCCCTGTGAAGCTGGATGAGTGTTTGGCCGTGGTCCACAGCTAAGGCGAGGCAGACGCAACAACCACGGTTGTTAGCCACGCCATCCACTGTGTCGTCGACTGACAAATTTCTATAACATATGATGTGGTTAGCTAATACAAAAAATACCTATCCAACTGCACACATACATTAGACACATGACATGGGAGTGTGTGTAGAGCAGGGGTGCACTGGTCAATTTGTTTTGAGCCACATCAATGATATTTAGTTAATCAGTGTCAGGGAGAGAGGAAACCCAGCGAGACTCTGGCCTTCAAGGACTGGAGACCAGCAGATGAGTGCAAGAATAAATACAAGTATTAGAGCTCCTATTGTAGGCCATGGGCTACTTTCATAAATGGAATAGTTTCATTAAACCACACTATTCAATCCTATAGTGCATTAGGACAGAGATGGTAAGGAAGCAGATATGATAATCAGGGAATAAAGTACCTAAATATCTCAGACCAATCAGACGAATGCCTCAAACTTTAGTATTCTCTGACATTAGAATGTTCTGAGCAGAATGTTCCACAATCGTCAGTAGGCTAGACCTGGTGGAATGCTGGTGTCTTCCACAGACATTCTTCCACACTGACCTGTATGAGAGAGAGTTGACATTTTGTATGGTCCTGGCACTGACCAGGTGAAGGGTCAGGGAGTTGGAGGGTCACAGCTACTGAGCTACAGGCTCTGACGACCTGGAAAATTCTACTTCAAACCACCATTTCTGCTCAAAAGACCCAAAGCCTCGTCTATGTTACGTTTAGTATGGTTACATAAGGCAGAAGGATACTTAGGACAACAACGAAAGTAGGGTGGTTGGTCGGGGTGGACGGGTGGGTGTGTAATGCTTACATCTAGCAACCCAAAAGCTGTGCATTTGAATTTCATCAAGGACAACTTTAGCTTTTAGCTAATTAGCAACTTTGTAACTGCTTACTACTTTTTTTAGCAACTTTGCATGTTAGCTAACCCTTCCTCTAACCTTTTAACCTAACTCCTAGACTTAACCCTAACCCCTAGACTTAACCCTAACCCCTAGCCTAGCTAACGTTAGCCACCTAGCTAACATTAGCCACAACAAATTAGAATTTGCAACATATGTTTTTCATTGGTAAGATATTGTACGAATTACAATTCGTAACATATTGGACGATTTGCAATTTGTAACATATACCAATTGTCATTCGTAACATATCATTCAAAATGATTGATGGACATCCACAAAGTAATACATACCATACGAAACGTAACATATCATACTAATTTCAGTTGAAGACATACAGCTGTAAACTGCCTAGATATCCCCCTTTTCCTTTCCTTTCCTTTCCTAATTGGAGTGTCCCGGATTTACATTTACTATGTTATGTCTACCCCTGAGTCTATGCTGGGAATTCAAGGGAGTTCAGCATATTGTACTGGATACACCCACCTGGTGTCAGTATTGAGCTCTTTACAGGGTCAATCACTACATCAGTGTAGAGAGAAAAAGAGAGTGAGAGAGACCAGAGGAACAGATATATTGGCCAGCAGCATACCACCCTGCATCCCACTGCTTGCTTGCTTCTGAAGCTAAGCAGGGTTGGTCCTGGTCAGTTCCTGGATGGAAGACCAGATGTTGCTGCAAGTGGTGTTGGAGGGCCAGTAGGAGGCACTCTTTCCTCTGGTCTAAAAATATATTCCAATGCCCCAGGGCAGTGATTGGGGACACTTCCCTGTGTAGGGTGCCGTCTTTCGGATGGGACGTTAAACGGGTGTCCTGACTCTCTGAGGTCACTAAAGATCCCATGGCACTTGTCGTAGGGGTGTTAACCCTGGTGTCCTGGCTAAATTCCCAATCTGACCCTCAAACCATCACAGTCACCTAATAATCCCCAGTTTACAATTGGCTCATTCATCCCCCTCCTCTCCCCTGTAACTAGTTCCCAGGTCGTTGCTGTAAATGAGAACGTGTTCTCAGTCAATTTACCTGGAAAAAGTAACAGATAAATAAAAAATGCTGCTATTTAAAGTAACTGTCCAGTGAAAATCTGACTTTTAAAAGTTAATATTCTGTTAACTCATATCCAAATAATGTTGTTGACTGATCCTATACTCGTATCTGTGGCCAAAGCATAAATTAGAGAAAAAAGACTTCAAAAACCCCACCTTAAACTTGTGTCTCAAACAGATCATTTAAAAAATGATCTATTTACTCATAGAAGATGATGTCATAGGTAGGGGTTGAGGAAGGGCATGGGGCACAGTTATGAGACTGGCATAGGTAATTGTGCACTGCTGACGCCTGCTTGGGCTGGAGATGTAGCTAGGAAATGGAGAGAGGGTTGGGAAGACACAGGTGATTTTAAAGAGAGAACAAGAGGGTAAGAAACCCTCTAACATGTAAAATGATGACAAAGAAGCTGGAATAGCCAATAGGTCCATATGTTCTCAAATTAAATAATCAAAGCTTCTTTGTGTGTGTGTGTGTGTGTGTGTATGTGTGTGTGTGTACGAGCATGTGTGTGTTGTCATGGCCGGCAGACTCAGGTAGCAGCACAGTGCAGATGGACATATGGTACATACTATTAGGGAAGATTTATAGAGCTACATATGTCTGGTCCAGTAGATTGACTCTTGAATAACAAACCTTTTTTTACCTCTACACATTCAGCAATTCCTCTAACCTTTTTTTACCTCTACACATTCAGCAATTCCTCTAACCTTTTTTTACCTTTACACATTCAGCAATTCCTCTAACCTTTTTTTTTCTCTCTCTCTCTCGCTTGCTCGGGCTGAGCCATGAGCTTCAGCACGTAGGTCTCTGGCCTGACATTAGTACTGTATGTATCACTACACCCCATTAGGATAGAGGTGCAACTAACCTCCAGGTGAGGTAAGTCTAATGATCCAAGTCTAAAAGGTTTTTGGTGGAAGAAAAAAATAGTGCTTAAGAATTCCTTGAAAGAAAAGCACAGTGACGGAAGGAACAAGAGGGGATTTGGTAGGTTACAGTAGGTGCATAAAAGTCTGTGTGTGTGTGTGTGTGTGTGTGTGTGTAATAGGGTGAAAAAGTGACAGGTTCTTTAGAGTGAAGTAGAGGCAGACAACAAACTGTTTTCAAACATTTAATAAATTGATGAATGGTTCACCTTTTCAGCGTGGCCTAACTCTCTGGCCTGGGAACACATTCACAAACCATGCAACCACCATACCTCTGGACTGCATCACCACCCCTGGGCAGCTGCCTAGAACAGGGTTTAAATACATGCCAGGTGTTCTTTTTTTTTTTTTTTTTTTTTTTTTTTTTTTTACCTTTATTTAACCAGGCAAGTCAGTTAAGAACAAATTCTTATTTTCAATGACGGCCTGGGAACAGTGGGTTAACTGCCTGTTCAGGGGCAGAACGACAGATTTGTACCTTGTCAGCTCGGGGGTTTGAACTTGCAACCTTCCGGTTACTAGTCCAACGCTCTAACCACTAGGCTACCCTGCCGCCTATTCATTTGTACATTTTCCAATGACAATGCTCGATGAATTAACAGGAGCAATGAGTCACACCTTTGAAGCTGTGACGTATGTGTGTATAGGTGTGTGTGTGTGTGCATACATGTGTGTGGTTGTAAGCTATCCAGACCACCGTCACAATGAATCATTATGGGGTTAGAGGTGTGCTGTTAGGGTGGTGAGGGTTTTAGGGTGGTGGTCTAGCTAGATACATGTATGTTCCATTTTTGTTCCATAAATAAATGTCTGCTCCTTGCTGAGCCTGACTCAGTGAAGCCATACACCTTCTCATGGTTTGCCATGGCCGGTGGTCTGACGCTCTCCGTCCATTAACCACCTCTTCCGCTTGTCCGCTGGAAAGATTGGGGCTCGCAGACCCTCAAACATATATGCATATGAAAGACACAAAACAAACAAGAAACGCTGCACATGGAGGGCAGACACTCACACACACACACACACACACACACACACACACACGTTTGTCTGTTTCCTTGGCGCCTCAATGTGGCCCGGAACCTCCGTGTGGCCCGGAACCTCCATGTGGCCCGGAACCAGCCTGAATAACAAGCAGAAGATCCTCAAATCAGAGGTGATTATGTCTCCGCTGGCCTCCCATCTGCACAGGGGAACACACACAGCTAAACAGGACAAAGGGCCCATTCACACACACACACACACACACACATTTATACATACAGTCGCACAGACACAAGCGCAAAACACACAGTGCGGGAAAGACTGCACAAAACACACCAGTGCATAGACAGACACAAGTCATACATTCACACATTGTGGAGATGTACTGTACATTTTGAGACAGAAGTACTAACATTAGGCAGACGTGGTTATTCAGCACAGTATGTTCATGGTCATGGAAGGAACTGGAGGAATATTTGTTTCATCTGTGTGAGAACCATATTCAGACCTGCGAGACCCATGTCCTGCGGTCTACAGTGCCGTCTGTCCGCTTGACCATGTGTGTCTGTCTTAATATGTGTTCCGTTAAACTACCGTGCTTTTCGTAGCAACGGCAGCCTAAACAGACACACCGAGGGGATGGTATGAAAGTGAGGGTGGTAGAATGAGGGGGATGGGGGTGACGGTCCAAGATGAGGTGAAGCGTTGGACAGCGGTGTGATTTACCTCTTGTACGTGAGTGCGGTTATGAAACATCGTTAGAAGATAGTCCATCTCTAGTTGAACTCAATCCCAACCCTATTCTCCCTCAATTGGGGTGGCAGGGTAGCCTAGTGGTTAGAGCGTTGGACTGGTAACCGAAAGGTTGCAAGTTCGAATCCCCAAGCTGACAAGGTACAAATCTGTCGTTCTGCCCCTGAACAGGCAGTTAACCCACTGTTCCGTCATTGAAAATAAGAATTTAACTGACTTGTCTAGTACCTCTAGTAAAGGTAAAAAAAAAATTAAAAAATTGAGATTTCCAATTGTTAGGGAGATTGTTGCAGTGTTGTACTGAAAAGGTAGAAAATATGCTCCCAGTGCAATTACTGGTCATAAAGAAAGGAATTAAATGCATATCAACATATTTAGGTAATACAATATAGAAATATAGAAGCCTACATTAAGCAGAAATATACCTTGGTTGGAAAGACCAGCATACATTTCAAGCTGGTCTATGCTGGTCAGTGCTGGTCTAATCACACAGATGCATAACAGTGCAGCCCTAAGTAACAGCACAGATGAAGATAAAAAATGATCAGGCCTACTGTCCATCTTACTGTAGAAATTGGCGAAAGAAAGTCTAGGTTGGAGCTGTTGCTGTTAAAATATAAGTCAGACATTTTTATTCTGAACTGGAATTAACTGATTGATCAGGGCTGTATCACATCCGGCCGTGATTGGGAGTCCTATTGGGCGGCGCACAATTATCAATTATCAAACAATGTTTTGCCGGGATAGGGAGTCATTGTAAATAATGATTTGTTCTTAACTGACTTGCCTAAAATGTTAATAAAACAAATATTTTTAAAAACAATCACACGGATGTAGACCAGAAAATACACATACAGTCCTAATGAGAGGTGTGTGGATGGTCAAAGTTTTCAACAAGCAGGTCTATTCTGGGATCAGTTTCTGACAGCACAACACTAAGGTCAAAGCTCAGCATTGACACTGTTTCTGTACTTGTTTTTTTGAAGTAACCCAGAGTTGAGAACCCTGACATAGGTATGTGGTGTGAAACTGGATCAGAACATCGACTGCTTTCTCAGACAGGCATAGGTATGTGGTGTGAAACTGGATCAGAACATCGACTGCTTTCTCAGACAGGTATGTGGTGTGAAACTGGATCAGAACATCGACTGCTTTCTCAGACAGGCATAGGTATGTGGTGTGAAACTGGATCAGAACATCGACTGCTTTCTCAGACAGGCAGGAGACAGCTTCCTGCTGTAGATGAGCAACCCAGAATATTGTTTCAATCAGTTTATTCCAGTTCAGAATAAAAATTATGACTTGTATTTTAACAGCAACGGTTCCAACCTAGACTAGTTTTCAACAATATCTACAGTAAGATGTACAGTAGGCCTGATCATTTTTCATCTTCCTCTTCACTGTTACTTAAGGTTGCACTATCAGTAGCTAGCTAACTTGCTTTGGCTAACAGTAGCTATTAGATGTGTACAAGGCCAGGGGATTGTTTGAAAGAGAAACTCACATATACTTCTATGAGATAGTACTCCCTTATTTCTGCTCATCATCATCTTTTATAAAATTACAACAATGACTTGCTAGCTGACTTACTTTCCCACTGTGAAAGCATTCTGTCCTGTTCTGAAAGAATTCCCTGGGTATACCGTCATGCTGTGGATGTTTGGTCAGGACGTGTCATTTAATAAATTTGTTCATTTTGATTGACTCATTACTAAGCACTTCCCCGCACAAAACACATTGAGGGAGCTCCTCGTTAATTCTCAAAGTTTATATGAAAGAGAGAAACTCATCGGTGTATTGGCTTTTCATGACGATTGAGCTCAGTCAGAACTTGTTGCCAACTCCTCAGTAAGGAAAGTAGCTATTGGCTGTCCTAAAAGTCGCTAAATAACGGCATCACCTAATTTGCATAATTGGCCATGTTCATGTAATTGAGATGGACGCTGTAGGACAGAGGAATAACGTCGTGGGAGAGACAAAAAGTGAGTAAAAACACCCAAAATATGTTTAGAACTACAAATGAGCAGAAAGTGTCATCACACACAGCGAATAAGAACCATGAGGTTGCCCTTTCAGGCCATACTCCTCCTTCAGCACTTTATGGACCCCATTGTTAATCCCCGTCATAACAGAGGCATTGTCAGTCTCTATCCCCAGGAGTTTCTCTTTTTTAAGACAACACTTCTCGAGGAAAGCCACAACAGCACGGGCTATAGATTTGGCATCTCCTCCCTCCAACTCAACAAGCCCCAGAAATGTTGATACAATTGTCTGTTTGGTGTCACTAAAGTACCTTATCACAACCCCCAGGTACTTAGAAACACTTACATCCGTGGACTCAGAGGCTGAAACGCTGGTCACCCACATCTGCGACCAACTTTTTCAGAAGTATGGTGCTAGAACACCATTAATCATTTCTGTGCACTTTGTCCTGTGCATTTTGAAGTGGGTAGCAGCAGTGGAGTCTGAGAAAGCAGCTCTACATGCTTCTCCAATGTGATCACATGCCAGCATGGAACAGTGTTCAGCGATAGCTAATGCCATGATGGCCTCAGCCTTTATTGCAGAGTCAATTTTTTAAACCATAAATGGCAGCTTGTTTTGGGTGGAACTGTTACAAGGCTTTGCCTTTTGAGTACGTATTTGAGATGTCATGTGTTTTTTTACATCACTAAGTTTGGCGTAGAAATCAGTCTTACAATACAGGCAGTATGGATCATCTCCAATAAACGGCTTCAACCAGCCTTTGAATTCAGGGTTTGATTACCACTCCTTTCTGTACTTTTGAGTGTACAGTTTAGACTGAGACATGATGAGCTAGCCAGCTAGATGTTTAGTTTATGTCATAGAGAGGCACACACACAGTGGACAAGGTGAGTAAGTGACTGAGGCTGTGTGAGTCAAATGCAGTGATTTATTTTTTTGCAGAGACTTCTTTTAGACAAAGAACATTTTACATCCTGCCCTGAATGTAAGCCAGGGCGGGATCAGCCAGTGGCGACTTCCCGCATGCGCAATTCATTTGCAGTCTGGACGAGGAGGGTTGAACATCTCCTGCTCTGACTGCAGCTGGGAGGGACTTCTGTGCGAGGACTGGGCCGCCTGTGAGTGCTTTGGGACGGGGGTGGGGCCCACGGCAGCACCCCCTGCTCGTTGAAAAGAGTAAGAACGATATGTGCTTCCAGGTCAGAGTCTCCAGAAGTTTCCAATAACACCAGAAAAAGTAGCTAGATTTGTCGTTAGTCTATTTTTTGAAAATGTGTCACTAGAGGGGTCTGAATGCTCGCTAAATATAGCAACAAAGTTGCTAAGTTGGCAACACTGTTGCTAGCATGAGTCCATTTGGCGAGTGGGAATGACAAGTCAGTGGCAGACAGCGCATCATCTGCTGTTGAACGACAGCGTGTGTCGCGGAGTGATCGTCAATAAAACTCCAGAAAAAAATATCTGGTAATCCACAAAGCCATGGGCATCTCCCTCTCCCATCTGCGCAGCTGCCAAACTGAGCAGAGACCGCTGCTAAGCAGAGAGTGCACTGAACAGAGACCGCAGTTGCACTTGGCCAAATCAATTCATTAAATAACTATACATTTACTCTGACACGTTGCAACCCACCATTAACCTCTCTGGGATATGTTGGAAGGTAGCGTCCCACTTGGCCAAAAGCCAGAGAAAATGCAGAGCGCCAAATTCAAATAAATTCCTATAAAAATCAAACTTTCATGAAATCACATGTAAGATACCAAATTAAAGCTACACGTGTTGTGAATCCAGCCAACATGTCAGATTTTGAAAAGGCTTTTCGGCGATAGCAAACAATGCTATTATCTGAGGATAGCACCTCCATAAACAAAGAGAGAAACCATATTTCAACCCTGCAGGCGCGACACAAAACGCAGAAATAAAATATAAATCATGCCTTACCTTTGACAAGCTTCTTCTGTTGGCACTACAATATGTCCCATAAACATCACAAATGGTCCTTTTGTTCGATTAATTCCGTCCACATATATCCAAAATGTCAATTTATTTGGCGCGTTTGATCCAGAAAAACACCGGTTCCAACTTGACAACAAAATATCTCAAAACTTACCTGTAAACTTTGCCAAAACATTTCAAACTACTTTTGTAATACAACTTTAGGTATTTTTTAAAGTAAATAATGGATCAAATTGAAGACTGGATGATCTGTGTTCAAAACAGGAAGAAAACAAACTGACGCATGCTTTCTGGTTTTGATTTTTTTTTTGCATGTACATTGATTGATAAAGGCAGTGATTGGGGACATTGCCCTGTGTAGGGTGCTGTCTTTTGGATGGGACGTTAAACGGGTGTCCTGACTCTCTGTGGTCAGTAAAAGATCCCATTGCAATGTCCTGGCTAAATTCCCAATCTGGACATCATACCATCATCATCCTCAGCTTCCAATTGGCTCATTAATCCCTCTTCCTCTCCCCTGTCATTATTCCCCAGGTCGATGCTGTAAATGACTATTTGTTCTCACTCGATTTACCTGGGGTAAAGGGTACATTTTTCTAAACTATTCCTTTTTTTTTTGTTTAAAAAAAAAAATTACCCCTTTTTCTCCCCAATTTCGTGGTATCCAATAGTAGCTACTATCTTGTCTCATTGCTACAACTCCCATACGGGCTCGGGAGAGACGAAGGTTGAATGTCATGCATCCTCCGATACACAACCCAACCAGCCGTACTGCATCTTAACACAGCGCGCATCCAACCCGGAAGCCAGCCTACAATGTGCATACACTGTGCACCTGGCCAGCCACAGGAGTCACTGGTGCGCGATGAGACAAGGAGATCCCTACCGACCAATCCCTCCCTAACCTGGACGACGCTAGGCCAATTGTGTGTCGCCCCACGGACCTCCCGGACCTTCACGGACCTCCCTGACATACAGTACCTTCAGCAATTATTCACACACCTTGACTTTTTCCACATTTTGTTGTGTTACAGCCTGAATTTAAAATAGGTTAAATTGATATATTTTGTCAAAGGTCTACAAGCAATAGCCCACAATGTCATGCCCTGACCTTAGAGAGCCTTTTTATTTCTCTATTTGGTTAGGTCAGGGTGTGACTTGGGTGGGCATTCTAGTTTGTCTATTTCTTTGTTGGCCGGGTATGGTTCCCAATCAGAGGCAGCTAGCTGTCTATCGTTGTGTCTGATTGGGGATCATACTTAGGCAGCACTTTTTCCCACCTTCAGTTGTGGGATCTTGTTTGTGTGTAGTTGCTTTCTGCACTGCATATAGCTTTACGTTCGTTTTTTATTTTGAGGTTTTTTGGTGTAATTTAAAATAAAAGTATAATGTATGCGTACCATGCTGCACCTTGGTCTTCATCTAACGTAACACACAATGTCAAAGTAAAATGATGTTGTTCGAATGAATTACAAATGAAAAGCTGAAAGCTCTTGATTCAATAAAAAAGTATTCAACCCCTTTGTTATGGCCTAAATAAATTCAGGAGTAAAAATCAGCTTTTTAACAAGTCACATAATAAATTGCATGGACTCACTCTGTGTGCAATAATAGTGTTAATCATGATTTCTGAATGACTACCTCATCTCTGTACCCCACATGTACAATTATCTGTAAAGTCCCTCAATTGAGCAGTGAATTACAAATACACATTCAACCACAAAGACCAGGGAGGTTTCCCAATGCCTCGCTAAGAAGGGCACCTATTGGTAGATTGGTAAAACATTTTAAAAGCAGACATCGAATATCTCTTTGAGCACGGTGAAGGTAATCACACTTTGGATGAATTATCAATACATCCAGTCACTATAAAGATACAGACGTCCTTCCAAACTCAGTTGCCAGAGAGAAAGGAAACCACTCAAGGATTTCACCATGAGACCAATCAAATCAAAGTTTATTAACGAATCTACCAATAGGTGCCCTTCTTAACGAGGAATAATAACGGACTGAACATACATAAAACATTCACGCACAAAAACCATGGGGAAAACAGAGGGTTACATAATGAACATGTAATTGGGGAATTGAAACCAGGTGTGTAAAACAAAGACAAAACAAATGGAAAATGAAAAGTGGATCGGCGATGGCTAAAAGGCCGGTGATGTCGACTGCCGAACCGCCGCCCGAACAAGGAGAGGGACCGACTTCGGCGGAAGTTGTTGGACATTGGAAAACCTCCCTGGTCTTTGTGGTTGAATGTGTGTTTGAAATTCACTGCTCAACTGAGGGACCTTACTTACAAGCCCTAACCAACAGTGCAATTTTTAAGTAAAAAATAGGTATTAGGTAAACAATAGATAACTTAAGAAATAATAAAAAATAAACTAAAATGACAGTGAAAATAACAGTAGCGATGCTATATACAGGTGATACCGGTACAGAGTCAATGTGCCGGGGCACCAGTTAGTTGGGCTAATTGAGGTAATATGTACGTACATGCATGTATAGTTAAAGTGACTATGCATATATATATGATAAACAGAGTAGCAGCAGCGTAAAAGAGGGGTTGGCAGGGGGGGACACAATGCAAATTGTCCAGGTAGCCATTTGATCAGCTGTTCAGGAGTCTTGAGAAGCCTTCTGGTCATATACTTGGCGCTCCGGTACCACTTGCCATGCGGTAGCAGAGAGAACAGTCTATGACTAGCGTGGCTGGGGTCTTTGACCCTTTTTAGGGTCTTCCTCTGACACCGCCTGGTGTAGAGGTCCTGGATGGCAGGCAGCTTAGCCCCAGTGATGTAATGGGTGGTACGCACTACCCTCTGTAGTGCCTTGCGGTCGGAGGCCAAGCAGTTGCCGTACCAGACAGTGATGCAACCAGTCAGGATGCTCTTGATGGTGCAGCTGTAAAACCTTTTGAGGATCTGAGGACCCATGCCAAATCTTTTCAGTCTCCTGAGGGGAATAGGTTTTGTCGTGCCCTCTTCACGACTGTCTTGGTGTGTTTGGACCATTCTAGTTTGTTGGTGATGTGGACACCAAGGAGCTTGAAGCTCTCAACCTGCTCCACTACAGCCCCGTCGATGAAAATGGGGGCTTTAAAACTGTTACAGAGTTTATTGGCTGTGGTAGAAAACTGAGGATACATCAGCAACATTGTAGTTACTCCACAATGGTAACCTAATTGACAGAGTCAAAAGAAGTAAGCCTGTAGAGAATACTGTAGAGAATACAAATATTCTAAAACATGCATCATTTGCAACAAGGCACTAAAGTAATACTGTAAAAAAATGTGGCAAAGCAATTAACTTTTTGTCCTGAATACAAACTGTTATGTTTGGGGCAAATCTAATACAACACATTACTGAGTACCACTCTACTTTCAAGCATAGGTGTGGCTGCATCATGTTTTCCGTATGCTTGTAATCGTTAAGGACTGGGGAGTTTTTCAGGATAATAAAGAAACGGAATGAGCCCTGCACAGGCAAAATCCTAGAGGAAAACCTGGTTCAGTCTGCTTTCCACCAGACACTGGGAGATTAATTCACCTTTCAGCAGGACAATAACCTAAAACACAAGGCCAAATCTACACTTGCGTTGCTTTGAAAGAAGACAGTGAATGTTCCTGAGTGGCCAAGTTACAGTTTTGACTTAAATCTACTTGAAAAACTATGGCAAGACCTGAAAATGGCAAATAAAATAGCAACGATCAGCAACCAATTTGAAAGAGCTTAAAGAATTTTGAAAACAATAATGAGAAAATGTTGCCCAATCCAGGTGTGGAAAGCTCTTTAAGACTTACCCAGAAAGAATCACAGCTGTTATTGCTGACAAAGGTGATTCTAACATGTCTTGACTCAGGGGGTTGAGCACATTTTTCACAAATGTTAGAATTTTCCTGAACATAGGGCCCTGACCAGAAAAAAACATTCTGCCTTAGTTTTAACTCATAGTCACGTTCTGTCCTAGTTGTAACTCATAGTCACGTTCTGTCCTAGTTGTAACTAATAGTCACGTTCTTTCCTAGTTGTAACTAATAGTCACGTTCTGTCCTAGTTGTAACTCATAGTCATGTTCTGTCCTAGTTATAACTAATAGTCACGTTCTGTCCTAGTTATAACTAATAGTCACGTTCTGTCCTAGTTATAACTAATAGTCATGTTCTGTCCTAGTTATAACTACAGACCTGCTCAGGCTGAAGCTTTATTTTCTCACCAGTTCTGTATAAAACACAGACCCTGAGCTCCATGTGTACTCATATAGCACACTGTAACATTTGCACCTTATGAAATGCACACACACACACGTACACAAACGTATGGGCGTGAACACACATACGCAAACAGGCATATATAAGAAATCCATATGATTGTGTAAGTTAGCTAATAGCTAATATACATGAATATTATACAGTAGTTTATTTTGGAGAGAGGTGTGTATCCTTGTTACCTAGCAGACAGGTTTATTTTGGAGAGAGGTGTGTATCCTTGTTACCTAGCAGACAGGTTTATTTTGGAGAGAAGAGTGTTCTTGTTATCTACAAGGTTTTCTAAATAGCTAAGTGAGACACTTAGAGGAGGGGAGAGGTGGCATAGAGGAGAGGTGACATAGAGGAGAGGTGGCATAGAGGAGAGGTGGCATAGAGGAGAGGTGACATAGAGGAGAGGTGGCATAGAGGAGAGGTGGCATAGAGGAGAGGTGACAGAGGAGAGGTGACATAGGGGAGAGGTGGCATAGAGGAGAGATGGCATAGAGGAGAGGTGACATAGAGGAGAGGTGACATAGAGGAGAGGTGACATAGAGGAGAGATGGCATAGAGGAGAGGTGGCATAGAGGAGAGGTGACATAGAGGAGAGGTGGCATAGAGGAGAGGTGGCATAGAGGAGAGGTGACATAGAGGAGATGTGACAGAGGAGAGGTGACAGAGGAGAGGTGACATAGGGGAGAGGTGGCATAGAGGAGAGATGGCATAGAGGAGAGGTGACATAGAGGAGAGGTGACATAGAGGAGAGGTGACATAGAGGAGAGGTGACATAGAGGAGAGATGGCATAGAGGAGAGGTGGCATAGAGGAGAGGTGGCAAGAAAAGGTGACAAAAGATTGGACCATGTTCCCAAATGTTTCCAGGCCACACACACACACACACACACACACACACACACACACACACACACACACACACACACACACACACACACACACACACACACACGTCATGGTTTGTTCCTTTGGTATCATGCACGTTCTTTATTTGATAGAAGCTCCTATTATGGTGAAGTTTGTTGTTGATAACTTGTACAATATCAGACAGAATTACATCATAGTGACAGTATGGATGGACAGATGCTACAGCCTGAAGTTAGTGTTTTCTGACTCTCTCTCTCATCTTTGGTTATATTTATTCTCGAGTGTGTAGATGGTGTTTTCTGTTTCTCCAGACAGTGTGTTTGATCACACAGGTTTATACACACACATTGGTCCCTGTCAGTAATGATGAGCTCCAGACATTGTGTGTTTGTGATTTAACAGTGGAGATACAACATGACCCAGACATTTTGTCTGTGATCTAAAAGGTTGTGTGTGTGTGTACTCCAGACATGTTGTGTGAAGTAAAGCAGTAGTCGGTGTGTAGTAAATACTGAGCCCATGAGACACACTTTGACATGCCACTGGTTTGTAACAGTAGGAAGCGCAGTGATATACCTGTCAAAGATGGATCCCCTCAACTCTCTCTCTCTCATTCCTCTCTCGCTCTCTCTCGCTCTCTCTCTCTCTCTCTCTCTCTCTCTCTCTCTCTCTCTCTGTCTCTCTCTCTCTCTGTCTCTCTCTCTCTCTCTCTCTCTCTCTCTCTCTCTCTCGCTCTCTCTTTACAGTATGAAGCGTTTGTCTTATAAACGTCAGTCGACCGGGGGGTTCTGGTCCGGTATACTTCCTGTGTGACCTCTGACCCCTCCCCTGGGTGGCATATTTGCCCCGGGCCAGCTGGGGGAGGAATGTTACTCTATTCTGTTTGCTTAGTGTCAGCGCTGCCACATGTCCCTTTCACATATCCACTGTATGTGTGCCCACCTGCCATTTTTTTTTGTTGTCATATATGTCACTCTGTCAGTCACCTTGTGAAGTGTTTATGTGCCAGCTGGTCAGTCATGTGTGTACAGTGGTTCCTCCTTTAAAAGTTGCGAGCTTGCGCCGCAGGACTTTGTGCTTCAGTACAGTACCCTACGTCACCACTTCATTGCTCCAGACCAGCACAAGGGAGAGTTAGAGCACTGATTATGCTTTTGGGTCCTACTGTGTCTCTAACTGACAATGAATGGGTGACATAAACCTGAATAGAAACTGATAATTGTACACGACAGGTTTTTATTATTTTATTTTGTTAGGATTACCCTCTGAACCCTAGAGCTGTATCAGTTGTGATGACGTTTTGTAGTTGTGATGTATTTGTGTGGTTATGATGTCAAATCTAATCAAGTCAAAATGTATTTGTCACGTGCCAAATACAACAAATGTGGACTTTATCGTGAAATGCTTACTTACAAGCCCTTAACCAACAGTGCAGTTCAAGAAGAGTTAAAAAAAGATTTACCAAGTAGACTAAAATATAAAGTAATAATAAAAAGTAACACAATAAGAATAACAATAAGGAGTCTATATACAGGGGACACTGGTACTGAGTCAGTGTGGAGGCTATATACAGGGGACACTGGTACTGAGTCAGTGTGGAGGCTATATACAGGGGACACTGGTACTGAGTCAGTGTGGAGGCTATATACAGGGGACACTGGTACTGAGTCAGTGTGGAGGCTATATACAGGGGACACTGGTACTGAGTCAGTGTGGAGGCTATATACAGGGGACACTGGTACTGAGTCAGTGTGGAGGCTATATACAGGGGACACTGGTACTGAGTCAGTGTGCGGGGTTACAGGTTAGTTGAGGTCATTTGTACATGTACTAGGTGGGGGTGAAGTGACTATGCATAGATAGCGAGTAGCAGCAGTGTACAAAAGGGAGGGGGGGGGTCAATGTAAACTGTCCAGTGACGATTTTATTAATTGTTCAGCACTCTTATGGCTTGGGGGTAGAAGCTGTTGAAGAGCCTTTTGGTCCTAGACTCCAGTACCGCTTGCCGTGCGGTAGCAGAGAAAACAATCTATAACTTCGGTGACTGGAGTCTCTGACAATTTTATGGGCTTTCCTCTGACACTGTCTATTATATAGGTCCTGGATGGCAGGAAGCTTGGGCCCAGTGATGTACTGGGCCGTTCACACTACCCTCTGTAGCGCCTTACGGTCAGATGCCGAGCAGTTGCCATAACAGGCGGTGATGCAACCAGTCAGGATACTCTCAATGGTGCAGCTGTATAAACTTTTGAGGATCTGGGGACCCATGACAAATCTTTTCAGACTCCTGAGGGGGAAAGGCTTTCTCGTGCCCTCTTCACGACTGTCTTGGTATGTTTGGACCATGATAGTTCGTTGGTGATGTGGACACAAAGGAACTTGAAACTCTCGACCCGCTCCACTACAGTCCCGTCAATGTTAATGGGGGCGTGTTTGACCCGCCTTTTCCTGTAGTCCACGATCAGCTACTTTGACTAAGTACACATCCCTGAGGGGCCCCAGTGTTGAGGATCAGTGTGGCATACGTGTTGTTGCTTACTCTTACCACCTATGGCAGCCTGTCAGGAAGTCCAGGATCCAGTTGCAGAGGGAGGTGTTTAGTCCCAGAGTCCTTAGCTTAGTGATGAGCTTCGTGGGCACTATGGTGTTGAATGCAGAACTGTAGTCAATGAACAGAATTCTCACATAGATGTTCCTTTTGTCGAGGTGAGAAAGGGCAGTGTGGAGTGCGATTGAGATTGCATCATCTGTGGATCTGTTGGGGCGGTTTGCGAATTGGAGTGGGTCTAGGGTGTCCAGGAGGATGCTGTTGATGTGAGCCATGACCAGCCTTTCAAAGCACTTCATGGCTACAGACGTGAGTGCCACGGGGCGGTAATGATTTAGGCAGGTTACCTTTGATTCCTTGGGCACAGGGACTATGGTGGTCTGCTTGAAAGATTTAGGTATTACAAACTCGGTCAGGGAGAGGTTGAAAATGTCAGTGAAGATACTTGATAGTTGGTCCGCGCATGCCTTGAGTACACGTTCTGGTAATTCGTCTGGCCCAGCGGCTTTGTGAATGTTGGCCTGGTTAAAGAGCTGAGAGCGTTATCACACAGTCATTCAGAACAGCTGGTGCTGTCGTCCATACTTCAGTGTTGTTTGCCTCGAAGCGAGCGTAAAAGGCATTTAGCTTTTCTGGTAGGCTTGCGTCACTGGGCAGCTCGCGTCTGGGTTTCCCTTTGTAGTCCGTAATAGTTTTCAAGCCCTGCCACATCCGACGAGCGTCAGAGCCGGTGTAGTAGGATTCAATCTTAATCCTTTATTGACACTTTGCTTGTTTGATGGTTCGTCTGAGGGCATAGCGGGATTTCTTAAAAGGGTTCCAGATTAGTCTCCGCTCCTTGAAAGCGGTAGCTCTAGCCTTTAGCTCGATGCGGATGTTGCCTGTAATTCATGGCTTCTGGTTGGGATATGTACGTACAGTCACTGTGGGGATGATGTCGTCGATGAACTTACTGATGAAGCCGATGACTAAAATAAAATAGTCAAGTTCTTTCCTAGTTGTAATTAATAGTCACGTTCTTTCCTAGTTATAACTCATAGTCACGTTCTGGCAGACTCAATAGCCTTGGTTTCTCAAATGACTGCCTTGCCTGGTTCACCAACTACTTCTCAGACAGAGTTCAGTGTGTCAAATCGGAGGGCCTGTTGTCCGGACCTTTGGCAGTTTCTATGGGGGTGCCACAGGGTTCAATTCTCGGGCCGACATTTTCTCTGTATACATCAATGATGTCGCTATTCATGCAGACGACACCATTCTGTATACTTCTGGCCCTTTTTTGGACACTGTGTTAACTAACCTTCAGACAAGCTTCAATGCCATACAACTCTCCTTCCGTGGCCTCCAAGTAAAACTAAATGCATGCTTTTCAACCGATTGCTGCCCGCACATGCCCGCCCATCTAGCATCACTACTCTGGAAGGTTCTGACTTAGAACTACAAATACCTAGGTGTCTGGTTAGACTGTAAACTCTCCTTCCAGACTCACGTTAAGCATCTCCAATCCACAATTAAATCTAGAATCGGCTTCCTATTTCGCAACAAAGCATACTTTACTCATGCTGCCAAACATACCCTCGTTAAACTGACTATCCTACCAATCCTTGACTTCAGCGATGTAATTTACAAAATAGCCTCCAACACTCTACTCAGCAAATTGGATGCAGTCTATCACAGTGGCACCCGTTTTGTCACCAAAGCCCCATATACTACCCACCACTGCGACCTATATGCTCTCGTTGGCTGGCCCTCGCTTCATATTCGTCGCCAAACTGACTGGCTCCATGTCATCTATAAGTCTTTGCTAGGTAAAGCCCCACCTTATCTCAGCTCACTGGTCACCATAGCAGCACCCACCCATAGCACGCGATCCAGCAGGTATATTTCACTGGTCATCCCCAATGCCAATTCCTCGTTTGGCCGCCTTCCAGTTCTCTGCTGCCAATGACTGGAACGAATTGCAAAAATCACTGAAGCTGGAGACTCATATCTCCTTCACTAACTTTAAGCATCAGTTTTCAGAGCAGCTTACATATCATTGCACCTGTACAAAGCCCATCTGCAAATAGCCCACCCAACTACCTCATCCCCATACTGTAAATTTGTTTTGTATTTTTTTCTTCTTTGCACCCCATAACCTCTACTTGCACATTCATCTTCTGCACATCTATCACTCCAGTGTTTAATTGCTAAATTGTAATTACTTCGCCACTATTGGCCTATTTATTGCCTCCCGTGTCTTACCTCATTTGCACACTCTGTATATAGACTTTTTCTATTGTGTCATTGAATGTACATTTGTTTATTCAATGTGTAACTCTGTGTTGCTGTTTGTGTCACACTGCTTTGCTTTATCTTGGCCAGGTCGCAGTTGTAAATGAGAACTTGTTCTCAACTAGCCTACCTGGTTAAATAAAGGTGAAATAAAAAATAAACATACTGGAACATATTCCAGTCTGTGCTAGCAAAACAGTCCTGTAGTGTAGCATCCGCATCATCTGACCACCTACGTATTGAGCGAGTCACTGGTACTTCCTGCTTTAGTTTTTGCTTGTAAGCAGGAATCAGGAGGATAGAATTATGGTCTGATTTGCCTAATGGAGGGCGGGGGAGAGCTTTGTATGCATCTCTGTGTGTGGAGTAAAGGTGGTCTCTGATTTTGTTTTTCTCTGGTTGCACATGTGACATGCTGGTAAAAATGATTTAAGTTCGCCTGCATTAAAGACCCCAGCCACAAGGAGCGTCGCTTCTGGGTGAGCATTTTCTTCTTTGCTTATGCCCTTATAGAGTTGGTTGAGAGCGGTATTAGTGCCTGTTTCGTTCTGTGGTGGTAAATAGACGGCTACGAATAATATAAAGGGGAACTCTCTTGGTACAGTTGAAGTCGGAAGTTTACATACACTTAGGTTGGAGTCATTAAAACTTGTTTTTCAACCAATCCACACATTTCTTGTTAACAAACTATAGTTTTGGAAAGTTGGTTAGGACATCTACTTTGTGCATGACACAAGTAATTTTTCCAACAATTGTTTACAGACACTTATAATTCACGGTATCACAATTCCAGTGGGTCAGAAGTTTCCATACACTAAGTTGACTGTGCCTTTAATGAACTTCTTATGGCTGGGGGCATTATTGAGTAGCTTGGATGAATGAGGTGCCCAGAGGTGCCCAGAGTAAACTGCCCGCTACTCAGTCCCACTTGCTAATATGTGCATATAGTATATTTGGATAGGAAACACTCTGAAGTTTCTGAAACGGTTTGAAGGATGTCTGTGAGTATAACAGAACTCATATGGCAGGCAAAAACCTGAGAAAAAATCCAACCAGGAAGTGGGAAATCTGAGGTTGGTCATTTTTCAACTCATTCCCTATTGAAGATAGTGGAATATTGGTCATGTTGCACTTCCTAAGGCTTCCACTAGATGTCAACAGTCTTTAGGACCTTGTCTGATGCTTCTACTGTGAAGTGGGGGTAAATGAGAGGGGAATGAGGTCTGCCAGAATGCCTTGAGATCGTGACGCTCGTTCACGTGAGAGCGAGCTCTGTTCCATCGCAATTCTACAGACAAAGGAATTCTCCAGTTGGAACATTATTGTAGATTTATGTTAAAAACATCCTAAAGATTGATTCTATACATCGTTTGACATGTTTATACGGACTGTAACGGAACTTTTTGACATTTCGTCTGCTCCTGGTGAACGCGCTTCGTGAGTGTGGATTTGTTTACAAAATGTGCTAACAAAAGTAGCTATTTGGACATAAATGATGGTGGACATTATCGAACAAAACAAACATTTATTGTGGAACTGGGATTCCTGGGAGTGCATTCGGATGAAGATCATCAAAGGTAAGTGAATATTTATCATGTTATTTCTGACTGCACAATATGGCGGATATCTTTTTGTCTTGTTTGGTCTCTGAGCGCCGTACTCAGATTATTGCATGGTTTACTTTACTTCCATAAAGCTTTTTTGAAATCTGACACAGTGGTTGTATTAAAGAGAAGTGTATCTAAAGTTCCATGTATAACACTTGTATTTTCATCAACATTTATTATGAGTATTTCTGTAAAATGATGTGGCTCTCTGCAAAATTACCGGATGTTTTTGTAACTACTGAACATAACGCGCCAATGTATACTGAGATTTTTTTTATATAAATATGAACTTTATCGAACAAAACATACATGTATTGTGTAACATGAAGTCCTATGAGTGTCATCTGATGAAGATCATCAAAGGTTAGTGATTAATTATATCTCTATTTCTGATTTTTTTGACCCCTCTCTTAGGCTGGAAAAATGGCTGTGTTTTTCTGTGACTTGGCTCTGACCTAACATAATCGTTTGTGGTGCTTTCGCCATGAAGTCTATTTGAAATATGACACTGTGATGGGATTAACAAGAAGTGTATCTTTAAAATGGTGTGAAATACTTCTATGTTTGAGGAATTTTAATTATGGGATTTCTGTTGTTTTGATTTTGGTGCCCTGCACTTTCACTGGCTGTTGTCATATCGATCCCATTAGCGGGATCTCAGCCCTAAGACGTTTTTAAACAGCTTCGAAAATTCCTGAAAATTATGTAATGGCTTTACAAGCTTCTGATAGGCTAATTGACATGATTTGAGTCAATTGGAGGTGTACCTGTGGATGTATTTCAAGGCCTACCTTAAAACTCAGTGCCTCTTTTCTTGACATCATGGGAAACTCAAAAGAAATCAGCCAAGACCTCAGAAAAATAACTGTAGACTTCCACAAGTTTGGTTCATCCTTGGGAGCAATTTCCAAACATCTGAAGGTACCACGTTCATCTGTACAAACAATAGTAAGCAAGTATAAACACCATGGGACCATGCAGCCGTCATACTGCTCAGGAAGGATAGACGTTCTGTCTTGTAGAGATGAACGTTCTTTGGTGCGAAAAGTACAAATCAATCACAGAACAACAGCAAAGGACCTTGTAAAGATGCTGGAGGAAACAGGTACAAAAGTATCTATATCCACAGTAAAACGAGTCCTATATCGACATAACCTGAAAGGCCGCTCAGCAAGGAAGAAGCCACGGCTCCAAAACAAGCCATAAAAAAGCCAGACTACGGTTTGCAACTGCACATGGGGACAAAGATTGTACTTTTTGGAGAAATGTCCTCTGGTCTGATGAAACAAAAATAGAACTGGTTGGCCATAATGGCCATCTTTATGTTTGGAGGAAAAAAGGGGAGGCTTGCAAGCCAAAGAACACCATCCCAACCGTGAAGCACGGGGTTGGCAGCATCATGTTGTGGGGGTGCTTTGCTGCAGGAGGGACTGGTGCACTTCACAAAATAGATGGCTTCACGAGAAAGGAAAATTATTTGTATATATTGAAGCTTGGTCGCAAATGGGTCTTCCAAATGGACAATGACCCTAAGCATACTTCCGAATTTGCAGCAAAATGGCTTAAGGACAGCAAAGTGAAAGTATTGGAGTGGCCATCACAATGCCCTGACCTCAATCCCATAGAACATTTGTGGGCAGAACCGAAAAAGCGTGTGCGAGCAAGGAGGCCTACAAGTCTGACTCAGTTACACCAGCTCTGTCAGGAGGAATGGGTCAAAATTCACCCAACTTATTGTGGGGAGCTTGTGGAAGGCTACCCAAAACGTTTGACCCAAGTTAAACAATTTAAAGGCAATGCTACCAAATACTAATTGAGTGTTTGTAAACTTCTGACTCACTGGAAATGCGATGAAAGAAATTAAAGCTGAAATAAATCATTCTCTGTCACGCCCTGACCTGATAGAGCCTTTTTATGTCTCTATTTTGGATTAGTCAGGGTGTGATTTGGGTGGGCATTCTATGTTCTATTTTCTATGTTTTTGTGTTTCTTTGTTTTGGCCTGGTATGGTTCTCAATCAGGGACAGCTGTCTATCGTTGTCTCTGATTGGGAATCATACTTAGGCAGCCTTCTTTCCCTGTTGTATTTGTGGGTAGCTGTATTTTGTTAGTGGCACTATATCCCTGTAAGCTTCACGGTTGTTTCTTCATTTGTTGTTTTGTTGGCGACATTTTAAATAAAAGGAAAATGTACGCTCACCACGCTGCACTTTGGTCCAATTCTTACGACGCCCGTGCCATTCTCTCAGCTATTATTCTGACATTTCACATTCTAAATGTCATGTATTGTCATGTTGTGTCTTGTTTCTGTCCTTTCCCTTCACCCTGTCTCCCTCTGCTGGTCGTTATTAGGTTACCTTTTCTCCCCCTCTTTCCCCCAGCTGTTCCTTGTCTCCTCCTAACTACCTCGTCACCCCTTTTCCCACCTGTTCCCTTTTTCCCTCTGATTAGTCCTCTATATCTCTCTCTGTTTTTGTTTCTGTCTTTGTCGGATTCTTGTTTGTGTTATTCATGCCTGAACCAGACTATCGTCATGTTTGCTGCAACCTTGTCCTGTCCTGTCGGAATCTGCCGGTCCATCTGAGCCTACGTATGTTTTGTTATTAAAGAAGCTCTGTTTACGTTAATTCGCTTTTGGGTCCTCATTCACGCACCGTAACAGAAGAATCCGACCAAGAATGGACCCAGCGACTTCGGATCCTCTCCACTCAGCCGTCGAGATCCAGGGAGCGATGCTAGGCAGACACGAGCAGGAATTGTCTGCTGCTCGACATGCCGTTGAGACCCTGGCCACCCAAGTCTCCAACCTCACAGAACAGGTTCACCATCTCCGCCTCGATCCACCGGCCACTTCCAGGGCTTTCGAATCTCCGGAGCCCAGAATCAATAACCCGCCGTGTTACTCTGGGGAGCCCACTGAATGCCGCTCGTTCCTCACCCAGTGTGATATTGTGTTTTCTCTCCAGCCCAACACTTACTCCAGGAGCACTGCTCGTATCGCCTACGTCATATCTCTCCTTACTGGACGGGCTCGTGAGTGGGGCACGGCAATCTGGGAGGCAAGGGCTGAGTGTACTAACCAGTATCAGGACTTTAAGGAGGAGATGATACAGGTTTTTGATCGATCTGTTTTTGGGGAGGAGGCTTCCAGGGCCCTGTCTTCCCTATGTCAAGGTAATCGATCCATAACAGACTACTCTATTGAGTTTCGCACTCTTGCTGCCTCCAGTGGCTGGAACGAGCCGGCTTTGCTCGCTCGTTTTCTGGAGGGTCTCCGCGCAGAGGTAAAGGATGAGATTCTCTCCCGGGAGGTTCCTTCCAGCGTGGATTCCTTGATTGAACTCGCTATTCGCATTGAGCGACGGGTTGATCTTCGTCACCGAGCTCGTGGAAAGGAGCTCGCGTTCTCCGTTGCCCCCCTCTCCGCATCACTACCATCTTCCTCTGCCGGCTCGGGTGCTGAGCCTATGCAGCTGGGAGGTATCCGCATCTCGACTAAAGAGAGGGAACGGAGAATCACCAACCGCCTCTGTCTCTATTGCGGTTCCGCTGGTCATTTTGTCACTTCATGTCCAGTAAAAGCCAGAGCTCATCAGTAAGCGGAGGGCTACTGGTGAGCGCTACTACTCCTGTCTCTCCTTCAAGATCCTGCACTACCTTGTCGGTCCATCTACGCTGGACCGGTTCGTCAGCTTCCTGCAGTGCCTTAATAGACTCTGGGGCGGAGGGCTGTTTTATGGACGAGACCTGGGCTCGGGAACATGACATTCCTCTCAGACAGTTAAGGGAGCCCACGGCCTTGTTCGCCTTGGATGGTAGTCCTCTCCCCAGGATTCAGCGTGAGACGCTACCTTTAACCCTCACTGTCTCTGGTAATCATAGCGAAACCATTTCTTTTTTAATTTTTCGTTCACCTTTTACACCTGTTGTTTTGGGCCATCCCTGGCTAGTTTGTCATAATCCTTCTATTAATTGGTCTAGTAATTCTATCCTCTCCTGGAACGTCTCTTGTCATGTGAAATGTTTAATGTCTGCTATCCCTCCTGTTTCCTCTGTCTCTTCTTCACAGGAGGAGCCTGGTGATTTGACAGGGGTGCCGGAGGAATATCACGATCTGCGCACGGTGTTCAGTCGGTCCAGGGCCACCTCTCTTCCTCCACACCGGTCGTATGATTGTAGTATTGATCTCCTTCCGGGAACCACTCCCCCCCGGGGTAGACTATACTCTCTGTCGGCTCCCGAACGTAAGGCTCTCGAAGATTATTTGTCTGTAGCTCTTGCCGCCGGTACCATAGTCCCCTCCTCCTCTCCCGCCGGAGCGGGGTTTTTTTTTGTTAAGAAGAAGGACGGGTCCCTGCGCCCCTGCATAGATTATCGAGGGCTGAATGACATAACAGTGAATAATCGTTATCCGCTTCCTCTTATGTCTTCAGCCTTCGAGATCCTGCAGGGAGCCAGGTTTTTCACTAAGTTGGACCTTCGTAACGCTTACCATCTCGTGCGCATCAGGGAGGGGGACGAGTGGAAGACGGCGTTTAACACTCCGTTAGGGCACTTTGAATACCGGGTTCTTCCTTTCGGCCTCGCTAACGCTCCAGCTGTCTTTCAGGCATTAGTCAATGATGTCCTGAGAGACATGCTGAACATCTTTGTTTTCGTTTACCTTGACGATATCCTGATTTTTTCACCGTCACTCCAGATTCATGTTCAGCACGTTCGACGTGTCCTCCAGCGCCTTTTAGAGAATTGTCTTTTTGTGAAGGCTGAGAAGTGCACTTTTCATGCCTCCTCCGTCACATTTCTCGGTTCTGTTATTTCCGCTGAAGGCATTAAGATGGATCCCGCTAAGGTCCAGGCTGTCATTGATTGGCCCGTCCCTAAGTCACGCGTCGAGCTGCAGCGCTTTCTCGGCTTCGCGAACTTCTATCGTCGTTTCATCCGTAATTTCGGTCAGGTGGCAGCTCCTCTCACAGCCCTTACTTCTGTCAAGACGTGCTTTAAGTGGTCCGTTTCCGCCCAGGGAGCTTTTGATCTCCTCAAGAATCGTTTTACATCCGCTCCTATCCTTGTTACACCTGACGTCTCTAGACAGTTCGTGGTCGAGGTTGACGCGTCAGAGGTGGGCGTGGGAGCCATTCTTTCTCAGCGCTCCCTCTCTGACGACAAGGTCCACCCTTGCGCGTATTTTTCTCATCGCCTGTCGCCGTCGGAACGTAACTATGATGTGGGAAACCGCGAACTGCTCGCCATCCGCTTAGCCCTAGGCGAATGGCGACAGTGGTTGGAGGGGGCGACCGTTCCTTTTGTCGTTTGGACTGACCATAGGAACCTTGAGTACATCCGTTCTGCCAAACGACTTAATGCGCGTCAGGCGCGCTGGGCGCTGTTTTTCGCTCGTTTCGAGTTCGTGATTTCTTATCGTCCGGGCTCTAAGAACACCAAGCCTGATGCTTTATCTCGTCTCTTCAGTTCTTCAGTAGCCTCCACTGACCCCGAGGGGATTCTCCCTGAGGGGCGTGTTGTCGGGTTGACTGTCTGGGGAATTGAGAGGCAGGTAAAGCAAGCACTCACTCAAACTCCGTCGCCGCGCGCTTGTCCCAGGAACCTTCTTTTCGTTCCCGTTCCTACTCGTCTGGCCGTTCTTCAGTGGGCTCACTCTGCCAAGTTAGCCGGCCACCCTGGCGTTCGGGGTACGCTTGCTTCCATTCGCCAGCGTTTTTGGTGGCCCACCCGGGAGCATGACACGCGTCGCTTCGTGGCTGCTTGTTCGGTCTGCGCGCAGACTAAGTCCGGTAACTCCCCTCCTGCCGGCCGTCTCAGGCCGCTTCCCATTCCCTCTCGACCGTGGTCTCACATCGCCTTAGATTTTGTCACCGGACTGCCTTCGTCAGCGGGGAAGACTGTTATTCTTACGGTTGTCGACAGGTTCTCTAAGGCGGCTCATTTTATTCCCCTTGCTAAGCTTCCTTCTGCTAAAGAGACGGCACAAATCATCATCGAGAATGTTTTCAGAATTCATGGCCTTCCGTCAGACGTCGTTTCGGACAGAGGTCCGCAATTCACGTCTCAATTTTGGAGGGAGTTTTGCCGTTTGATTGGGGCTTCCGTCAGTCTCTCTTCCGGCTTTCACCCCCAGTCTAACGGTCAAGCAGAACGGGCCAATCAGACTATTGGTCGCATCTTACGCAGTCTTTCTTTTCGCAACCCTGCGTCTTGGTCAGAACAGCTCCCCTGGGCAGAATACGCCCACAACTCGCTTCCTTCGTCTGCGACCGGGCTATCTCCTTTTCAGAGTAGCCTCGGGTACCAGCCTCCGCTGTTCTCATCTCAGTTCGCCGAGTCCAGCGTCCCCTCCGCTCAGGCTTTTGTCCAACGTTGCGAGCGCACCTGGAAGAGGGTCAGGTCTGCACTTTGCCGTTATAGGGCGCAGACTGTGAGGGCTGCTAATAAGCGTAGAACTAAGAGTCCTAGATATTGTCGCGGTCAGAGAGTTTGGCTCTCCACTCAGAACCTTCCCCTTAAGACCGCTTCTCGCAAGTTGACCCCGCGGTTCATTGGTCCGTTCCGTATTTCCCAGATCATTAATCCTGTCGCTGTTCGACTTCTTCTTCCGCGATATCTTCGTCGCGTCCACCCGGTCTTCCATGTCTCCTGTGTCAAGCCCGTTCTTCGCGCCCCCGCTCGTCTCCCCCCCCCCCCCCCCCATCCTTGTCGAGGGCGCACCCATCTACAGGGTCCGTAGGATTTTGGACATGCGTCCTCGGGGCCGTGGTCATCAGTACCTAGTAGATTGGGAGGGGTACGGTCCTGAGGAGAGGAGTTGGGTTCCCTCTCGGGACGTGCTGGACCGTGCGCTGATCGATGATTTCCTCCGTTGCCGCCAGGTTTCCTCCTCGAGTGCGCCAGGAGGCGCTCGGTGAGTGGGGGGGTACTGTCATGTATTGTCATGTTGTGTCTTGTTTCTGTCCTTTCCCTTCACCCTGTCTCCCTCTGCTGGTCGTTATTAGGTTACCTTTTCTCCCCCTCTTTCCCCCAGCTGTTCCTTGTCTCCTCCTAACTACCTCGTCACCCCTTTTCCCACCTGTTCCCTTTTTCCCTCTGATTAGTCCTCTATATCTCTCTCTGTTTTTGTTTCTGTCTTTGTCGGATTCTTGTTTGTGTTATTCATGCCTGAACCAGACTATCGTCATGTTTGCTGCAACCTTGTCCTGTCCTGTCGGAATCTGCCGGTCCATCTGAGCCTACGTATGTTTTGTTATTAAAGAAGCTCTGTTTACGTTAATTCGCTTTTGGGTCCTCATTCACGCACCGTAACACTAAAAATAAAGTAGTGATCTTACCTGACCTAAAACAGAGATTTGTTACTCGGATTAAATGTCAGGAATTGTGAAAAACTGAGTTTAAATGTATTTGGCTAAGGTCTATGTTAACTTCTGACTTCAACTGTAGATAGTGTGGTCTACAGCTTATCAAAAGGTACTCTACCTCAGGCGAGCAATACCTTGAGACTTCTTTAATGTTAGACATCGCACATCGGTTTCTTCCCGTCCGTAATCGCTGTTCTGATGTCCAGAAGTTATTTTCCGTCATAAGAGACGGTATCAGCAACATTATGTACACAATAAGTAAAAAAATAAGTTATGCAAAATAAACAAAATAGGACAATTTGTTGGGAGAATGTAAAACGTCAGACATGTTCTTCAGCACCATCTTCTATGTAGCTTTGTAGTTGTGTAACTGTGTACCCTGTGAACCTTAGTCTGGGTATCTAACTGTGTACCCTCTGAATCCCTGGGAGTTGGTGTGTAACTATGTACCCTCTGAATCCCTGGGGGTGGGTGTGTAACTATGTACCCTCTGAATCCCCGGGGGTGGGTATCTAACTGTGTACCCTCTGAACCCCTGGGGGTGGGTATCTAACTGTGTATCCTCTGAACCCCTGGGGTGGGTGTGTAACTATGTACCCTCTGAACCCCTGGGGGTGGGTATCTAACTGTGTACCCTCTGAACCCCTGGGTGTGGGTGTGTAACTATGTACCCTCTGAACCCCTGGGGGTGGGTGTGTAACTTATGTACCCTCTGAATCCCTGGGGGTGGGTGTGTAACTATGTACTCTCTGAACCCCTGGGGGTGGGTGTGTAACTATGTACCCTCTGAACCCGTGGTGGTGTAACTGTGTACCCTCTGAATTCCTAGGGGTGGGGGTGTAAATGTCTGTCCAGGATCCTCTCTGGGATCCCCTCTCACATTCCTGCTCCAGGTGCTGTGTATTTTCATTTCCACCCTGCATGAGTCCACATGTAAACCACAAAGACCAAATGCATACATTACCTAAATACTTCATAAAATGTTTCATATCTACTGTATCTACCGGAAACAGCAGCATTTAAAGTGAAATGGAGATTTTGGATATTGCCCTAGAAGGCCAGGGAATAAAACGTGGGAACATTTAACATATTCTGTCTTTTTTTTTAAATGGGTTGTTTAAAACCCTTTTTATACCTAATGCTAGCATGCAACCTGTGTCCAGATTACACCCACATTCTGATTGTGCCTATGTTATGAGACAGGTGTAGACGATTATAAACTGATTGTAAACTGACTTTGATTAGTTCTTATAAGTGTAAACGGACAAGATCAGGACAAAGGGTGCATGTTAGCACTAGGTATAAACGAGGCTTAAGGTGAATGCCTACCACAGACAGAAAATGTACGGAATTTAACAGAATTCTACTTTGTTAATCAACTGAGCTAATGTCTAGGCATCTAAAATCCAGGTTTTAAAGTTTCAGGAAAGGCTACTTATCGGGCAAGTGACCTTTGACCTGTTTTTCCTCATCTCTGCAGCAACGCAAGCAGCTAATACACACCAACTTCGTGATCGGAGTCACGGCACCAATGTAACTGACCAGGCATGAAACCTGCCCAACTGTACAACTCAATCCAGCATTCACTCTCTGAATAAACTGACAAACCCACAAATATGCTGTCAAACTAAGTCTCATTATAGCTATAGTGATAGACATGGATTAAACCCATAGAGAGACATTAGATATTTTAAATTGTGCTAAATTAATGCAATGTCAGGATTTTCCACTCAGAAGCACAGTATTGCTATAATTCATTGAAACTGAGCTGCTCTGGCAGGTTATGGGGTCGTTGAGACGTCAATGTTTTTTTTTATATCAGTAGTATTTAACGGTGTAAATTGAAACACTAACTGTACTAGGGTCAGAGTTCAACTTCTAATGGGTTGTTACAGGCAGAAGATGCCTTCATGGGGGCCCAGGGAATGTGTGTGTGTGTGTGTGTGTGTGTGTGCGTGTGTGCGTGCGTGTGCGTGCGTGCGGTTTTATTACTAGGTCTCCCACGAAGTACAAGAAGGGTGTAAAACTGTCTCACGCATGCTGTGTGCTCACATACACATTAGACACATACTGTAAAGCACACACCATACACCTTCACACAAAGATCACACTGTTAAGAGATGTAAGCAGTGAACATTGGAGGAATTTCACCTTTCTGTATCACAAAGACTATATTTAGCACTGTCAGTTAGCCAGGGCTAAACACACGCACACGCACGCACGCACGCACGCACGCACGCACACACACACACACACACACACACACACACACACACACACACACACACACACACACACACACACACACACACACACACACACACACACATTCCCTGGGCCCCAACACAATTGTGTCACTGGTCAGCTTGTGTCAAGAAGCTACAGTATGTCACATTCTCCAAGGCAACATTAGCATTTATCTTCCAAATTGTCCTTCCTGGTCCAAAGTTACAACAGTAGGAATTTACCTCAGAAAATCTATCAAACAACCTTTTCTCCCCTACTACCGACCAATTATATTTTAAAATGCTGTAGACCAATTCATGTGGATACAGAGCTCAGGAAGTCATGCAGCCAATATTTAGAGCCAGAAATATGTGAAATAGTTGCTACAAGCAAACTCTTCCCCCCAGTCTTAACACTTATGTATTAAAGTTGCCACACCTGTTGGCCAGAGGTGCCTTTCAGGGAATTCAGCGGGAGAAAATGTTTTGTTAACTTTCTAACAAAGCTACATGGAGACAGGAGTATGAAAATCTAGACTGTAAAATCAGTCTGTACTCAGTGCAGAATGTATATAGATGAGCGGTTTAATGTGTTTTTAGCTATCAGGATTTTTTGGGGGTTAAACAGTAGATAAGAATAGCTAATGTATCACCAATAAAAGCAGCTACCGTTTGATGAAATATTATTGAAAATCTGTTCTAACCAGAAAACAACTTCCACAATACTTATCCCTCTCATAAAGTAACCCGTTTGGATTGAAGAAAGTCCTTTGTCTGCCCTCAGTATAGGGAACCTACTCCTTCCGCTAGTCTGCCATGCATAGGCCTGTTCTCAAAGGTGCAGTGAACTTTCCACTTCCCCAGAGCAAACTAAGTATAACCAACTAATTCATCCAAGAAGAAAAACAAGAAACAAAACAGTTCCTTCAGCTACCCCCACCCCTCATACATACAAACAAGTGCAGGTGCAGCATTTTTAACCGGAAAGCAAACGGACCCTTGATCATGACTTTGAGTCCCACCCTGTTCTAGAGGAGTCATGGATGTGACAAGCCACAGACACCTCTCTGAGACCTGAGGTTTACAGACATGCTCCATAGCAACTACGGTTCCACATACAGACGTTTACCATGACTAGCTGGGCCATTCTTTGAGTAATAACTATGGTTCCTCTTACAGTGCTACTGTATGGAGTAGAAAGAACACTCTGCCTCGGTGTGCTTGGTGTCATGGTTGGAGCACAACCGGGGTAGCCGTCCTATATGTCACAGACAGGCATGGCAGCGGATACACAAAGTGTCCCCGTTTCACTCGGATGCAGACCAGACTGTTTGCCTATGATGACTCCACTCATTTGAGGCTGGCCCCTTTGGGTGTTTTCCTAAATTGGTTGATTTGCTGCTACCGAACCTGAGCTCCCCCGTCCAAAACAAACGACAGTCATACTCATCAAGGCTTCAAGGCTGCAGCACAGAACCACTGCTACAGTGCAGGCTACTGGAGGAAGGACCATGGCTTTGGATCAAAGACAGATGAAGGGAGGGAGGGAAGGATGGATAGACAAACAGAGTCAGACACTTATGCACATACTCTCACGTTCTGACCTTAGTTCCTTTTTTATGTCTTTGTGTTAGGTTGGTCAGTGCGTGAGTTGGGGGTGGGAAGTCTATGTTCTTTTTTCTATGTTATATTTCTATTAGTTTAGCCTAGTATGGTTCTCAATCAGAGGCAGGTGTCGTTCGTTGTCTCTGATTGAGAATCATACTTAGGTAGCCTGTTTTCCCCATTTTGGTTGTGGGTGTTTATTTTCTGTTTAGTGTATGTCACCTTACAGAACTGTTTCGTGGCTCCATTTCACTTTGTCATTTTGTTTTTATGCATTCAGTCAATAAATTATGACGGACACTTACCACGCTGCATATTGGTCCGATCCTTCCTTCCTCCTCAGACAAGAGGAGATTCATTACAGAAACACCCACCAACCAAGGACCAAGCAGCGTGGTATCGAGCAGCAGCGTTCTCTGGACTCAAGGACATGGGAGGAGATTTTAGACGGTAAGGGACCCTGGGCACAGGCTGGGGAATATCGCCGCCCCAGGAAGAACTGGTGGCAGCGAGAGCTGAGCGGCGGCGATATGAGGAGGTAGCACGGCAGCGTGACAGGCACGAGAGGCAGCCCCAAAAATGTTTTTTTTTGGGGGGGGAAACACAGGGAGTGTGGTGGAGTCAGGTTGGAGACCTGAGCCCACTCCTCATGCTTACCGGAGGAAGCGCAGGACTGGTCAGGCACCGTGTTATGCGGTCAAGCGCAATTTGTCGCCAGTATGCGCTCATAGCCCGGTGTGCTATAGGCCAGCCCCCTGCAAGTGCCATGCGAGTGTAGACATCCAGCCAGGGCGTATTGTGCCGGCCCAGCATGTTTGGTCGCCGGTACGCCGTTTCGGCCCAGGATATCCTGCGCCGGCGCTGCGTTCTGTGTCTCCGGGGCGCTGGGAGGTTGCAGTGCGTCCTATGCCTGCGCTCCACCCGTGCCGGGCGAATGTGGGTATTGAGCCCAAGGGAGAGGTGCGAGTGGTATGCACCAGATCTCAAGTGCTCACCCACAGCCCGGTTCAACCTGTGCCTGCACTCTGGAGGGTCCGGGCTAAAGTGGTCATCCAGCCTGGAGTAGTGGTGCCAAGGCAGCGCACCAGAGCTCCAGTGCTCCCCCACAGCCCGGTCCATCCATCCGGTGCCTCCTCCACGCACCAGGCCTCCTGTAGGTCTCCCCAGCCTGGTGAGTCCTGTGGCAGCTCCACGCACTAGGCTATCTCTCCGTCTCCTCCCTCCAGGTTCGCCCGTCTGTCCTGAGCTACCAGAGCCGCCCGTCTGTCCTGAGCTGCCGGGAAGGCGCGTCTGTCCTGAGCTGCCGGAGCCGCCCGTCTGTCCTGAGCTGCCAGAGCCGCCAGTCTGTCCTGAGCTGCCAGAGCCGCCCGTCTGTCCTGAGGTGCCAGAGCCGCCCATCTGTCCTGAGCTGCCGGAGCCGCCCGTCTGTCCTGAGCTGCCGGAGTCTCCCATCTCTTCGGGGCCCGCTGCAAGGTACCCCAGTCCGAGGTCGGCGGCGAGGGTCGCCGCTCCAAAGGCCCCACTTAAGCGGGCAAAGACTATGGTGACGTCCCACGTCCCGCGACCGCGGACAGACCCAGAACCTCTCCCCTATAGGTTCAGGTTTTGTGTCCGAAGTCCGCACCTTTGGAGGGGGGTCCGCACTGTCATGGTCTGACCTTAGTTCCTTTTTTATGTCTTTGTGTTAGGTTGGTCAGGGCGTGATTTGGGGGTGGGAAGTCTATGTTCTTTTTTCTATGTTATATTTCTATTAGTTTAGCCTAGTATGGTTCTCAATCAGAGGCAGGTGTCGTTCGTTGTCTCTGATTAAGAATCATACTTAGGTAGCTCAGGTTGTGGGTGTTTATTTTCTGTTTAGTGTATGTCACCTTACAGAACTGTTTCCTGTCTCCATTTCACTTTGTTGTTTTGTTTTTACGCGTTCAGTCAATAAATTATGACGGACACTTACCACGCTGCATATTGGTCCGATCCTTCTTACTCTTCCTCAGACGAAGAGGAGATTCGTTATCCATACCTATATATACAGACACAGAAACATGTACACAGAGAGACGCAGAAAAATGTGCAAACACACATGCCACAAACACATACAATCATCTTCCCTTATGTCGTGGACGTGAGTCTGTCATGGTTGCTCATGGTCACGTGATGAGGTAGCCCCACCTGCAACTTCAAAATCAGTGTTTATTACGACGCCGGTGCCATTCTCTCTGACATTATTCTGACATTTCACATTTGAAAAATAAAGTAGTGATCTTACCTGACCTAAAACAGAGATTTGTTACTCGGATTAAATGTCAGGAATTGTGAAAAACTGAGTTTAAATGTATTTGGCTAAGGCCTATGTTAACTTCTGACTTCAACTGTAGATAGTGTGGTCTACAGCTTATCAAAAGGTACTCTACCTCAGGCGAGCAATACCTCGAGACTTCTTTAATGTTAGACATCGCGCATCGGTTTCTTCCCGTCCGTAATCGCTGTTCTGATGTCCAGAAGTTATTTTCCGTCATAAGAGACGGTATCAGCAACATTATGTACACAATAAGTAAAAAAATAAGTTATGCAAAATAAACAAAATAGGACAATTTGTTGGGAGAATGTAAAACGTCAGACATGTTCTTCAGCACCATCTTGTATGTTGCTTTGTAGTTGTGTAACTGTGTACCCTGTGAACCTTAGTCTGGGTATCTAACTGTGTACCCTCTGAACCCCTGGGGGTGGGTGTGTAACTATGTACCCTCTGAACCCCTGGGGGTGGGTGTGTAACTATGTACCCTCTGAACCCCTGGGGGTGGGTGTGTAACTATGTACCCTCTGAACCCCTGGGGGTGGGTGTGTAACTATGTACCCTCTGAACCCCTGGGGGTGGGTGTGTAACTATGTACCCTCTGAACCCCTGGGGGTGGGTGTGTAACTATGTACCCTCTGAACCCCTGGGGGTGGGTGTGTAACTATGTACCCTCTGAATCCCTGGGGGTGGGTGTGTAACTTATGTACCCTCTGAATCCCTGGGGGTGGATGTGTAACTATGTACCCTCTGAACCCCTGGGGGTGGGTGTGTAACTATGTACCCTCTGAACCCGTGATGGTGTAACTGTGTACCCTCTGAATTCCTAGGGGTGGGGGTGTAAATGTCTGTCCAGGATCCTCTCTGGGATCCCCTCTCACATTCCTGCTCCAGGTGCTGTGTGTTTTCATTTCCACCCTGCATGAGTCCCCATGTAAACCACAAAGACCAAATGCATACATTACCTAAATACTTCATAAAATGTTTAATATCTACTGTATCTACCGGAAACAGCAGCATTTAAAGTGAAATGGAGATTTTGGATATTGCCCTAGAAGGCCAGGGAATAAAACGTGGGAACATTTAACATATTCTGTCTTTTTTTTAAAATGGGTTGTTTAAAACCCTTTTTATACCTAATGCTAGCATGCAACCTGTGTCCAGATTACATCCACATTCTGATTGTGCCTATGTTATGAGACAGGTGTAGACGATTATAAACTGATTGTAAACTGACTTTGATTAGTTCTTATAAGTGTAAACGGACAAGATCAGGACAAAGGGTGCATGTTAGCACTAGGTATAAACGAGGCTTAGGTGAATGCCTACCACAGACAGAAAATGTACGGAATTTAACAGAATTCTACTTTGTTAATCAACTGAGCTAATGTCTAGGCATCTAAAATCCAGGTTTTAATGTTTCAGGAAAGGCTACTTATCGGGCAAGTGACCTTTGACCAGTTTTTCCTCATCTCTGCAGCAACGCAAGCAGCTAATACACACCAACTTCGTGATCGGAGTCACGGCACCAATGTAACTGACCAGGCATGAAACCTGCCCAACTGTACAACTCAATCCAGCATTCACTCTCTGAATAAACTGACAAACCCACAAATATGCTGTCAAACTAAGTCTCATTATAGCTATAGTGATAGACATGGATTAAACCCATAGAGAGACATTAGATATTTTAAATCGTGCTAAATTAATGCAATGTCAGGATTTTCCACTCAGAAGCACAGTATTGCTATAATTCATTGAAACTGAGCTGCTCTGGCAGGTTATGGGGTCGTTGAGACGTCAATGTTTTTTTTATATCAGTAGTACTTAACGGTGTAAATTGAAACACTAACTGTACTGGGGTCAGAGTTCAACTTCTAGTGGGTTGTTACAGGCAGAAGATGCCTTCATGGGGGCCCAGGGAGTGTGTGTGTGTGTGTGTGTGTGCGTGCGTGCGTGCGTGCGGTTTTATTACTAGGTCTCCCACGAAGTACAAGAAGGGTGTAAAACTGTCTCACGCATGCTGTGTGCTCACATACACATTAGACACATACTGTAAAGCACACACTGTACACCTTCACACAAAGATCACACTGTTAAGAGATGTAAGCAGTGAACATTGGAGGAATTTCACCTTTCTGTATCACAAAGACTACATTTAGCACTGTCAGTTAGACAGGGCTAAACGCGCGCACGCACGCACGCACGCACGCACGCACGCACGCACGCACGCACGCACGCACGCACGCACACACACACACACACACACACACACACACACACACACACACACATTCATTCCCTGGGCCCCAACACACTTGTGTCACTGGTCAGCTTGTGTCAAGAAGCTACAGTATGTCACATTCTCCAAGGCAACATTAGCATTTATCTTCCAAATTGTCCTTCCTGGTCCAAAGTTACAACAGTAGGAATTTACCTCAGAAAATCTATCAAACAACCTTTTCTCCCCTACTTCCGACCAATTATATTTTAAAATGCTGTAGACCAATTTATGTGGATACAGAGCTCAGGAAGTCATGCAGCCAATATTTAGAGCCAGAAATATGTGAAATAGTTGATACAAGCAAACTCTTCCCCCCAGTCTTAACACTTATGTATTAAAGTTGCCACACCTGTTGGCCAGAGGTGCCTTTCAGGGAATTCAGCGGGAGAAAATGTTTTGTTAACTTTCTAACAAAGCTACATGGAGACAGGAGTATGAAAATCTAGACTGTAAAATCAGTCTGTACTCAGTGCAGAATGTATATAGATGAGCGGTTTAATGTGTTTTTAGCTATCAGGATTTTTTTTGGGGAAAACAGTAGATAAGAATAGCTAATGTATCACCAATAAAAGCAGCTACCGTTTGATGAAATATTATTGAAAATCTGTTCTAACCAGAAAACAACTTCCACAATACTTATCCCTCTCATAAAGTAACCCGTTTGGATTGAAGAAAGTCCTTTGTCTGCCCTCAGTATAGGGAACCTACTCCTTCCGCTAGTCTGCCATGCATAGGCCTGTTCTCAAAGGTGCAGTGAACTTTCCACTTCCCCAGAGCAAACTAAGTATAACCAACTAATTAATCCAAGAAGAAAAACAAGAAACAAAACAGTTCCTTCAGCTACCCCCACCCCTCATACATACAAACAAGTGCAGGTGCAGCATTTTTAACCGGAAAGCAAACGGACCCTTGATCATGACTTTGAGTCCCACCCTGTTCTAGAGGAGTCATGGATGTGACAAGCCACAGACACCTCTCTGAGACCTGAGGTTTACAGACATGCTCCATAGCAACTACGGTTCCACATACAGACGTTTACCATGACTAGCTGGGCCATTCTTTGAGTAATAACTATGGTTCCTCTTACAGTGCTACTGTATGGAGTAGAAAGAACACTCTGCCTCGGTGTGCTTGGTGTCATGGTTGGAGCACAACCGGGGTAGCCGTCCTATATGTCACAGACAGGCATGGCAGCGGATACACAAAGTGTCCCCGTTTCACTCGGATGCAGACCAGACTGTTTGCCTATGATGACTCCACTCATTTGAGGCTGGCCCCTTTGGGTGTTTTCCTAAATTGGTTGATTTGCTGCTACCGAACCTGAGCTCCCCCGTCCAAAACAAACGACAGTCATACTCATCAAGGCTTCAAGGCTGCAGCACAGAACCACTGCTACAGTGCAGGCTACTGGAGGAAGGACCATGGCTTTGGATCAAAGACAGATGAAGGGAGGGAGGGAAGGATGGATAGACAAACAGAGTCAGACACTTATGCACATACTCTCACGTTCTGACCTTAGTTCCTTTTTTATGTCTTTGTGTTAGGTTGGTCAGTGCGTGAGTTGGGGGTGGGAAGTCTATGTTCTTTTTTCTATGTTATATTTCTATTAGTTTAGCCTAGTATGGTTCTCAATCAGAGGCAGGTGTCGTTCGTTGTCTCTGATTGAGAATCATACTTAGGTAGCCTGTTTTCCCCATTTTGGTTGTGGGTGTTTATTTTCTGTTTAGTGTATGTCACCTTACAGAACTGTTTCGTGGCTCCATTTCACTTTGTCATTTTGTTTTTATGCGTTCAGTCAATAAATTATGACGGACACTTACCACGCTGCATATTGGTCCGATCCTTCCTTCCTCCTCAGACAAGAGGAGATTCATTACAGAAACACCCACCAACCAAGGACCAAGCAGCGTGGTATCGAGCAGCAGCGTTCTCTGGACTCAAGGACATGGGAGGAGATTTTAGACGGTAAGGGACCCTGGGCACAGGCTGGGGAATATCGCCGCCCCAGGAAGAACTGGTGGCAGCGAGAGCTGAGCGGCGGCGATATGAGGAGGTAGCACGGCAGCGTGACAGGCACGAGAGGCAGCCCCAAAAATGTTTTTTTGGGGGGGGGAAACACAGGGAGTGTGGTGGAGTCAGGTTGGAGACCTGAGCCCACTCCTCATGCTTACCGGAGGAAGCGCAGGACTGGTCAGGCACCGTGTTATGCGGTCAAGCGCAAGGTGTCGCCAGTATGCGCTCATAGCCCGGTGTGCTATAGGCCAGCCCCCTGCAAGTGCCATGCGAGTGTAGACATCCAGCCAGGGCGTATTGTGCCGGCCCAGCATGTTTGGTCGCCGGTACGCCGTTTCGGCCCAGGATATCCTGCGCCGGCGCTGCGTTCTGTGTCTCCGGGGCGCTGGGAGGTTGCAGTGCGTCCTATGCCTGCGCTCCACCCGTGCCGGGCGAATGTGGGTATTGAGCCCAAGGGAGAGGTGCGAGTGGTATGCACCAGATCTCAAGTGCTCACCCACAGCCCGGTTCAACCTGTGCCTGCACTCTGGAGGGTCCGGGCTAAAGTGGTCATCCAGCCTGGAGTAGTGGTGCCAAGGCAGCGCACCAGAGCTCCAGTGCTCCCCCACAGCCCGGTCCATCCATCCGGTGCCTCCTCCACGCACCAGGCCTCCTGTAGGTCTCCCCAGCCTGGTGGGTCCTGTGGCAGCTCCACGCACTAGGCTATCTCTCCGTCTCCTCCCTCCAGGTTCGCCCGTCTGTCCTGAGCTACCAGAGCCGCCCGTCTGTCCTGAGCTGCTGGGAAGGCGCGTCTGTCCTGAGCTGCCGGAGCCGCCCGTCTGTCCTGAGCTGCCAGAGCCGCCAGTCTGTCCTGAGCTGCCAGAGCCGCCCGTCTGTCCTGAGGTGCCAGAGCCGCCCATCTGTCCTGAGCTGCCGGAGCCGCCCGTCTGTCCTGAGCTGCCGGAGCCGCCCGTCTGTCCTGAGCTGCCGGAGCCGCCCGTCTGTCCTGAGCTGCCGGAGTCTCCCATCTCTTCGGGGCCCGCTGCAAGGTACCCCAGTCCGAGGTCGGCGGCGAGGGTCGCCGCTCCAAAGGCCCCACTTAAGCGGGCAAAGACTATGGTGACGTCCCACGTCCCGCAACCGCGGACAGACCCAGAACCTCTCCCCTATAGGTTCAGGTTTTGTGGCCGAAGTCCGCACCTTTGGAGGGGGGTCCGCACTGTCATGGTCTGACCTTAGTTTCTTTTTTATGTCTTTGTGTTAGGTTGGTCAGGGTGTGATTTGGGGGTGGGAAGTCTATGTTCTTTTTTCTATGTTATATTTCTATGTGTTTGGCCTAGTATGGTTCTCAATCAGAGGCAGGTGTCGTTCGTTGTCTCTGATTAAGAATCATACTTAGGTAGCTCAGGTTGTGGGTGTTTATTTTCTGTTTAGTGTATGTCACCTTACAGAACTGTTTCCTGTCTCCATTTCACTTTGTTATTTTGTTTTTGTGCGTTCAGTCAATAAATTATGACGGACACTTACCACGCTGCATATTGGTCCGATCCTTCTTACTCTTCCTCAGACGAAGAGGAGATTCGTTATCCATACCTATATATACAGACACAGAAACATGTACACAGAGAGACGCAGAAAAATGTGCAAACACACATGCCACACACACATACAATCGTCTTCCCTTATGTCGTGGACGTGAGTCTGTCATGGTTGCTCATGGTCACGTGATGAGGTAGCCCCACCTGCAACTTCAAAATCAGTGTTTTTCCTCTTGGTCTAGCGGTCAAGACGTTGGTTTCTCCCGCGGTAGACACAGGTGAATTTCCCACCAGTTAAAATGTAGCGGGCATGAGTTAGTCATGGTTGCTTATGGTCACGTGCAGTGGTGGAAAAAGTACCCAGTTGTCATTCTTGAGTGAAAGTAAAGATAGCTTAATAGAAAATGACTCAAGTAAAAGTGAAAGTCACCCAGTAAAATACTTATTGAGTATAAGTCTAAAAGTATTTGGCTTTAAATATACTTAAGGATCAGAAGTAAAAGTATTAATCATTTTAAATTTCTTATATTAGGCAAACCAGACGGCACACTTTTTGTGTTTTTTTCACACACTCCAACTCTCAGACATAATTTACAAATGAAGCATGTGCATTTAGTGAGTCTGCCAGATCAGAGACAATATGACCAGGGATGTTCTCTTGACAAAACAAAACAAATAAACTTGTATTGGTCACATACACGTGTTTAGCAGATGTCATTGCGGGTGTAGCGAAATGCTTGCACAAAGTGTTTCAATTGGACCATTTTCCTGTCCTGTTAAGCATTCAAAATGCATGAGTACTTTTGGTGTCAGGGAAAATGTATGGAGTAAAAAGTACATTATTTTATCTAGGTGGAGAGAGAGAGAGAGAGAGAGATGCAGTTCCCTAGAACTATCATAGAACATATAGTTCTACTGTACATAAAAGTTATTTGGGTGGTGTAGCAAACGTCCATGAATTCAACCAAAATGTGTCTTCAGCATTTAACCCAACCCTATTATACCCTATTATACAGACACAGAAAAATGTACACTAAGAGACGCATAAAAATTTGCAAACACACGTACAATCGTCTTCCCTTATGTCGTGGACATGAGTCGGTCATGGTTGCTCATGGTCACGTAATGAGGTAGCCCGCCCTGCAACTTCAAAATCAGTGTTTTTCCTCTTGGTCTAGCGGTCTAGACGTTGGTTTCTCAGGCGGTAGTACCTGTGTGTGGCTGATGTAAAACATTTACTGAGGGGGTTGGCGGGCAGGGAAATGAAACACATGACTTCTAGTTGTAAATGAATAGAGACGAAAATGAATGTATCGTTATGTTCATTGACCACCATGTGGCACACTTCTTAGTTCCTACCCTGCACCTTCAATGTTTTATTGGAGTGTATGCAAAATCTAAAAGCCAGCAATATTATGAACAAGACAGGCTCCTTAATTATTATATGTTTTTTACGTTTTGTTGATGGGACTTGGTTAGTGTTCATAGTCATGTGTCCAAAGTCGTCTGATAATCCACTTAGGCTTGTGTAAATATTGTGTTTCCATCATCCATTACTTGTTGTTGGCTACCACACCCATTTGTTTTTTGTGGGTTGAGAGGGGCCGAGATGGCAGATAGGCGTAAAACATGTATTATATCCCTGGAAAAATGCTAGTTTTCAGTAACATATCTGCATTTGATATTTTTTTAAACGTCCCTGTAAATGTTGCCACTCATCTTCCTGAAAATAGGATTGAGCATCTGCCTTTCCAATGAAAGGAGAAAAAGAACAATCATTAAAGTTCCCCATCTTCCATTGCGGGAGGAATCCCAGCATGCTTTCTGTATGTCTCAGGTCAACACTGAGCACTGTGCGCATTCCTTACATTGCTGCACCTCACTGCAGAGTCCACTACCCATAGACCCATAGTCCCCTTCAGCTAATAGATGCCATGTTTATGGCCCACTACCTTCCCCTTTCACCTAGTTACTCTGAGTGTGTGTTTCTCTGTTTGTGTGTCTGTTTGTGTGCATGTGTGTTTGGTTTCACTATCCTTGTGGGGACCAGAAGCATAGTAAAACAAGGAACATTCAGACAAGGAAAAGGCTTAGGGGTTAGGTTTAGCGTTACAATTAGGTTTAGGGTTAGGGGTTAGGGAAAATATGATTTTGAATGGGAATCAATTCTTTGGTCCCAAAAAGGATAGTAAAAACAAACGTGTGTGTGTGTGTGTGTGTGTGTGTGCTTAGCATGACACCCAACGAGTTACTATGATGAAATGTAAACCAAACACTCCCTATACATTGAGATGGGAATCCATCTGGAGTCCAGCCTGGCATCTCAGTGAGCCCCCGACCACCCAGGTACTAGCTGCAGTGACACATGTTAGGTCAAATCCTATGGTCATGGTCTGGTCATATCCTGTGTTACTTGTTCACAGTGTTCTCTCTCAGACTCATCACCACATCCCTCATCTAAAAGACTCTGTTTAATCACAATACAACCACTACTCTACTATTATAGGTAGTGGAGTGTGTGTGTACCTGTCTGTCTGTCTCAGCTTCAGTGCCTTCAGAAAGCATTCATACCTCTTGACATATTCCACATTTTGTTGTTACAGCCTGAATTCAAAATGGATAACACACAATGGTAATTATTTTAGAAATGTTTGCAAATGTATTGATATTAAATACAGAAATATCCCATTGACCTAAGTTTTCACATCCATGAGTCAATACTTTGTAAAAGTGCTGTTGGCGACGATTACAGCTTTGAGCCACATTGGGTATATCTGTATCAACTTTGCACATCTGGATTTGGGGACTTCCATTCTTCCTTGCAGACTTTTTAAAGCTTTGTTAAGTTAGATGGGGAGCAGCGGTGAACAGCAGGTCTTTCCACAGAGTTTCAATGGGATTCAAGTCTGGGCTTTGGCTGGGCCACTCAAGGACTTTCACAGTCTTGTTCTGAAACCATTCCAGCATTGCTTTAGCTGTATGCTTTGGGGTCTTTGCCCTGTTGGAGCATAAATCTTCACCCCAGCCTAAGGTTGTTTGCACTCTGAAGCAGGTTTTCATCCAAGATTTCCAGAGAATGTAATGGTAACTTCTCTACCATAAGCCGCTCTCAATGTCATTTTGGAGAATTTGGCAGTACGTCCAACCGGCATCACAACCCCAGACCACATGTAAACACGCCAGCCCAGGACCTCCACATCCGGTTTCTTCACCTGCAGGATCATCTGAGACCAGCCACCTGGACAGCTGATGAAAATGTGGGTTTGCACAGAAGCTGTCTCATCTGCGTGCTCGTCGTCGTCCTCACCAGGGTCCTGACCTGCCTCCAGTTTAGCGTCTTAACCAAATTCAGTGGGCAAATGCTCACCTTCAATGGCCACTGGCACGCAGGAAAAGTGTGCTCTTCGTGGTTGAATCCCAGTTTCAACTGTACCGGGCAGATGGCAGAGAGCGTGTGTGGCTTCGTGTGGGCGAACGGTTTACTGACGTCAACTTTGTGAACAGACTGCCCCATGGTGGCGGTGATGTTATAGTATGGGCAGACATAAGCTACGGACAACAAACACAATTGCATTTTATAAATGGAAATTTGAATGCGCAGAGATACCGTGACGAGATCCTGAGGCCCATTGCCATGCTATTTATCCGCCACCATCATGTTTCAGCATGATAATGCACGGCTCCATGTCGCAAGGATCTGTTCACAAATCCTGGAAGCTGAAAATGTCCCAGTTCTTCCATGGCCTGCATACTCACCAGATAAGTCACCCATTGAGCATGTTTGGGATGCTCTGGATAGTGTACCTTTTTTTAAAAGAGGGCATAACAATGCCTTTTCCCCCTCAGGAGACTGAAAAGATTTGTCATGGGTCATCAGATCCTCAAAAAGTTATACAGCTGCACCATTGAGAGCATCCTGACTGGGGCGGCAGGGTAGTCTAGTGGTTAGAGCGTTGTACTAGTAACCGCAAGGTTGCAAGTTCAAACCCCTCGTTCTGCCCCTGAACAGGCAGTTAACCCACTGTTCCTAGGCCGTCATTGAAAATAAGAATTTGTTCTTAACTGACTTGCCTGGTTAAATAAAGTTAAAATAAAAAAAATAAAAAATAACTGGTTGCATCACCGCCTGGTATAGCAACTGCTCGGCCTCTGACTGCAAGGCACTACAGAGGGTAGTGCGTACAGCCCAGTACATCACTGGGGCCAAGCTTCCTGCCATCCAGGACCTCTATACCAAGCGGTGTCAAAAAATTTCCAAGGACTCCAGCCACCGTAGTCATAGGTTGTTGTCTCTGCTACCACACGGCAAGTGGTACCGGAGCGCCAAGTCTAGGTCAAAAAGGCTTCTTTAACAGCTTCTACCCCCAAGACAAATGGCTACCCAAACTATTTGCATTGTCCCCACCCCAACCCAAGACATAAGAACAGTTAATCAAATGGCTACCTGCATTGTCCCCTGCTGCTGCTCTGTTTGTTATCCATGCATAGTCACTTTTCCTCTACATATTACCTTAATTACCTTGACTAACCGGTGACACCACACATAGCCTCGCTACTGTTAATTTATTGTTGTTCCTTTATTTGTTATATTTCTATTTTATTACATTTTTATTAAAACTACACTGTTGGTAATGGGTAATCATTTCACTGTAAGGTCTACCTACACCAGTTATATTCGGCGCATGTGAGAAATATAACATTTTATTTGATAATCATGGCATTAATATGGAGTTGGTCCCCGCTTTGCCGCCACAACAGCCTCCACTCTTCTGGGAAGGCTTTCCACGTTATGTGGAATGAACATTGCTGCAGGGACTTGCTTCCATTCAGCTACAAGAGCATTAGTGAGGTCGGGCACTGATGTTGGGCAATTTGGCCTGGCTCGCAGTCATTGTTCCAATTCATCCCAAAGGTGTTCGTTGGGGTTGAGGTCAGGGCTCTGTGCCGGCCAGTCAAGTTCTTCCACATCGATCTCGACAAACTATTTCTGGTTTTGTCCTAACTGATAGATGTCTACCTCCTAACTGATAGATGTCTACCTCCTAACTGATAGATGTCTCCCTCCTAACTGACAGATGTCTACCTCCTAACTGATAGATGTCTCCCTCCTAACTGATAGATGTCTCCATCCTAACTGATAGATGTCTCCCTCCTAACTTGTAAATGTCTACCTCCTAACTCATAAATGTATACCTCCTAACTTGTAGATGTCTCCCTCCTAGCTCATAAATGTATACCTCCTAACTTGTAGATGTCTCCTTCCTAACTGACAGATATCTCCCTCCTAACTGATAGATGTCTCCCTCCTAACTGATAGATGTCTACCTCCTAACCTGTAAATGTCTACCTCCTAACTGTTAGACGTCTCCCTGCCTCCCCCTACAGTCGTCCTGACCTTACTTTCAGCCAGGACATGGTTAGCAAGTGCCAAAAAACCTATGTGGAATATAAAACACATATAAATCGCTGTAAAAGTCTCCTCACTCTAAGGCAGGAAGATAAATATACCCTTTCAAACAGTCCATAATCATGACATAATTATGTGAGGTCTGTCGCCAGACAAAGAAAATATGGTCCACTGGGAGAGGTGAAATCGATTCTCACACAGCGTCAAAACGTAAGAATTGGTAGGAGGCTATGAAAGCTGCGAATCACCTGGACAGGGCAAACACTTAGGTATAGTCCTGTGACGTCAGTGTTTGTGTGTGTGCGCGTGTGTATGGACCAAGGCAGAGCAAAAACAGACAGAGGAGAGAAGGATTTGAAGAGGATTTACAAGAAAAGGCTGCAGAATTACAGGGATGGGTACGGAAGGTTTGAATGAATCCATACTGAATTTCTGCAGCTGAACAACACATCCATATATTACTAAAATCTGGGGGTTAATGAGACTTAGAGGGGAAAGATGCCACAACATGTGCTGCTGGCTGCCGCTACGGTCAGGTGGGCTTCCTGTATATCAGGCAGACAAAACAAGAAGACAAGATGGAAACACAAGATCTCACTCAAGAACATGAATCAGGTCTACTGACCAAAGAATTCTGGTATGTGGGTTCAGACTGCTCAGCTGCTGGTGAAACTCTGATGGATGGTATCATGGCAGGGAAGAAAACAAGGCAACGATACTGTGGACCTCAAGGCCACTGAGAGAGAAGGGGTTAGATGGTTCAGGCTCACCCTAGAGGATACTGGCCATAGAACCGTATAGAACACACACAGAACCACTCACCTACACTGAATGAGTCATGCTCAAACAATGCAATATAATGCATCTTCCGCATGGTGTGTGTGCGTGCGAGAGAGAGAGACAGACAGACAGAAAGTCAGATTGGGTGGGGAGGAGGGAGATAGAAAGAGAGGAGAACAGGGAGATGTAGAGTGGGGGTAATACTGCTGGGTGCTTTGGTTTTGTAGAAAGGGGGTCTGTTTTCACTAAATGGAGCTTGTCCACAACTCACAGTGCCCCCTTTCCCCCCACACACACCATGTCCTGTCCCCACACACTCCCAACCCTCACCTCTGAAGCCCCTCAGCTCTCCCCTTCTCCCCTAAACATTTTACCTTTGAAAACTAATCATGACCCTAGCCTCAACCCTAACCCTAACCCATTGTCCACATCTCGGTTCAACTCTAACCCTAGCCTCAACCCCAACCATAAACCTAGCCCTAACCCTAGCTTGATGTCCACATCCTGGCTCACCCCTACCCTCAACCACAATCCTAACCTTAACACTATCTTAATGTACACATCCTGGTGCAACCTTAATCCTAGTTTCAACCAGAACACTAACCCTAGCATGTCCACATTCTGGTGCAACCTTAATCCTAGTCTCAACCAGAACACTAACCCTAGCAAGTTCCACATTCTGGTGAAACCTTAATTCTAGTCTCAACCAGAACACTAACCCTAGCATGTCCACATTCTGGTGCAACCTTAATCCCAGTCTCAACCAGAACACTAACCCTGCATGTCCACATTCTGGTGCAACCTTAATCCTAGTCTCAACCAGAACACTAACCCTAGCATGTCCACATTCTGGTGCAACCTTAATCCTAGTCTCAACCAGAACACTAACCCCGCATGTCCACATTCTGGTGAAACCTTAATCCTAGTCTCAACCAGAACACGAACCCTAGCATGTCCACTTTCTGGTGCAACCTTAATCCTAGTCTCAACCAGAACACTAACCCTGCATGTCCACATTCTGGTGCAACCTTAATCCTAGTCTCAACCAGAACACTAACCCTAGCATGTCCACATTCTGGTGCAACCTTAATCCTAGTATAACCAGAACACTAACCCTGCATGTCCACATTCTGGTGCAACCTTAATCCTAGTCTCAACCAGAACACTAACCCTGCATGTCCACATTCTGGTGCAACCTTAATCCTAGTATAACCAGAACACTAACCCTGCATGTCCACATTCTGGTGCAACCTTAATCCTAGTCTCAACCAGAACACTAACCCTGCATGTCCACATTCTGGTGCAACCTTAATCCTAGTCTCAACCACTAACGCATCACTTCTCTTTCCCCCTGTTGGACAGAGGCCCAGTAACACTAGGTGTTGAACAGGGCTGGGCTGTTGGCCCTGGGCAGCCTGGTGTTTAATGCAGCCAGTGAGGGTCCTAGTGTTTACTCCTTGAGAGCAAGCCTGCTTCGCAGCCATATCTATCTCAGTCCCAAACATCCCGGCTCCTCTCTCTATCTTTACTTTTTACCTCACATCATATATATGATGCTCTGGATGTCAGAAGGCTGGTGGGCTGGGGAAAGGTTGTCATCACAAAATGGCGATATGGGGGAGAGGGTGCTTTTGGTTCACTCACAGACATACATACACTGAATGTAGAAAACATTAGGAACACCGTCTTAATATGGAGTTGCACTCCTTTTTGCCTTCAGAACAACCTCAAGTCATCGGGGCGTGGACTCTGCAAGGTGTCAATCATTCCACAGGTGTGCTGGCCCATGTTGACTCCGATGCTTCCCACAGTTGTGTCAAGTTGACTGGATGTCCTTTGGGTGGCGGACACGGGAAACTGTTGAGCGTGAAAAACCCAGCAGTGTTGCAGTTCTTGACACACTCAAACCTGTGTACCTGGCACCTACTACCATACCCCGTTCAAAGGCACTTAATTCTTACCCATACACGCTCTGAATGGCACACACACAATCCTTGCGTCAATTGTCTCATGGCTTAAAAATCCTTCTTTAACCTGTCTGCTTCCCTTCTACAATGATTGAAGTGGATTTAACAAGTGACATCAATGAGGGATCATTGATTTCACCTGGATTCACCTGGTCAGCAATGTTCCCTAAACATTTTTTGGGCACTGAGCAAATTTCAGGTGTACTGGACACAAACTTGAATGTTGTGAACATTCTGTGCAACTCCCAGTGCGTGTTTACTGTGAACACTAAGGCTGTACCCGCTTTAAGTTACAGTTTCAGACAGTGGTCTAGTAGGCTACTGTGGCTATTTGGTCATAATGTAAGTCTACCAGAGTGGCCTACCATCAACAACAATGGAGAAAATGCATCCCATAATGTTTTAACATAGAAATAGCTGTTCTATCATTCAGTCTACAGTAGCAGCCAATGTGTAGTGTTCAATGTAGATCTACATTCCCTGAGACTTTTTAATAAAACATGCAGTGCTTGACATTAACCTGTTTATCCACTTGTCCTTCAGACAAGGAGGTGACTGGGAATGTTGTTGTGTTGTTTGATGCAACAAGCCACTTTACAAAGTAAAATGCATTATTATTCCCATAACATTATTACAGAGAATCAGACACATTATTGTACCTTCTGCCTATTTAGCTTATTCAGGCCTGTCTGAAAATACAACACTCTAAGAGAAAAAAATAAAAGCTATTTTTAAAAATGTAGAAATGTAATGTTTTGTGCTCTTGTAGGAAGCAATCACTCCCTCATTGCTGATTACAAATTATCTATAACTGTGCTAATAACTCAATAACTAGCAAAGGATATGTACAAATGTGCACACATGCAGCACTCTCTTTGATCTCAAAACAAGCATATCTACTCACAACCGCTCATGGTGTAAACACAGTCCAGTTCGAAGTGAATGGCACAGATCCATATATGGCAATGGTCTATTTGCATATATGCCTACTGCACCGCTGATTGGTTATGCCGTGCCGGTTTGGTTAGAATACAGGCTGAGTAGAATCCTACTCCAATTCATTCTGCCTACAACAAAATCTCTTGCATAGTTAGTTTTGCATACTAAGTCTTGCATAGTTCATTTTGTTTCAGTGTGTTGCATTCAAAGTGACTAATATTGTGTTGATTCGATCACAATTCCCACAGTAAAGGGAAATGTTGATAGTGTTAACTAAGGTGGAAAACTCTAGAAAGTTGAGTGAAGTTCAATCTCGTTGTAACGGGGTTCTTCCTGGGAAGGAGAGGCGGACCAAAATGCAGCGTGGTTATAATTCATGGTTCTTTAATAAAGAAACTATACATGAATAAACTACAAAAACAAGAACCGTGAAAACCCGAAACAGTCCCGTGTGGTACAAATACTGACACAGGAGACAATCACCCACAAAACCCAACACCAAACAAGCTACCTAAATATGGTTCCCAATCAGGGACAATGACTAACACCTGCCTCTGATTGAGAACCATATCAGGCCAAACACAGAAACAGACAAACTAGACACACAACATAGAATGCCCACTCAGATCACACCCTGACCAAACAAAACATAGAAACATACAAAGCAAACTATGGTCAGGGTGTGACACTCGTCCTTCCCTGCATAGGCGGATATTTCTTCTTTGCATTAGTCCCACGCGCGCAGCTTAGAGGGAACATTTCATGTCAGCCTAGGTAATGGACAGAGTCTATGTCATGGGAAAAGTGTTCCTAATGTTTTGTACACTCAGTGTACATTGTCAGAGTGAAGACGGTACCACATAATGATGCAATGGGGTGTGTTTTGGGGTAATATACAATTAGTTTACCTTCTGAGGTAGGCTTGTCTCAACTGGAAAGGGCCATAGGGGTCTCAAATGTGAACGCGCGCACGCTCACACACACAAATACACACACACAACGAGCTGTATAAGGCCATAAGCAAACGAGAAAATTCTCATCCAGAGGCGGCGCTCCTAGTGGCCGGGGACGTTAATGCAGGAAAACTGAAATCCGTTTTAACTAATTTCTACAAACATATTACAAAAAGTCTACATCACCTTTACTCCACACACACAGATGTGTACAAATACAGTTATGGCAAATATGTCCGTAACTGTATCCTCCTGATTCCTGCTTACAAGCAAAAAATCTAACAGGAAGTACCAGTGACGCTCTCAATACGGAAGTGGTCCAATGAGGCAGATGCTAAGCTACAGGACTGTTTCCTTAGCACACATTGGAATATGTTTTGGGATTCATCCCATGGCATTGAGGACTATACCAGATCAGTCACCAGCTTCATTCATAAGTGTATTAACAACGTTGTCCCCAAAGTGACCACACATACATATCCCAACCAGAAGCCATGGATTCCAGGCAACATCTGCACTGAGCTACAGGCTAGAGCTGCCAATTTCAAGGAGTGGGACACAAATCCGGACACTTATAAGAAATTCTGCTATGCCCTCCGATCAACCACCAAACAGACAAAGCTTCAATACAGGACTAAGATAGAATCCTACTACACCGGCTCTGATGCTTGTCGGTTGTGGCAGAGTTGGCAAATTAAAATCGATTACAAAGGGAAACCCAGCCGAGATCGGCCCAGTGACACGAGCATAACAGACAATATAAATATTTCTATGCTCGCTTCGAGGCAATCAACACTGAACCATGCATGAGAGCACCAGCTGTTCCAGACGACTTCCCTGTTGCGCTTGCATACCTTAGCCATGAAATTCTTTGAAAGTCTGGTCATGACTCACATCAACACCATCATCCCAGAAACCCTAGACCCACTCCAATTCACATACCGCCCCAACATATCCACAGATTATGCAATATCTATTGCACTCCACACTGCCCTTTTCCACCTGGACAAAAGGAAAACCTATGTGAGAATGCTGTTCATTGACGACAGCTCAGCGTTCAACACCATAGTGCCCTCTGACCTCATTAGTAAGCTAAGGACCCTGGGACTGAACACTTCCCACTGCAAATGGATTCTGGACTTCCTGACGGGCCACTCTTAGGTGGTGAGGGTAGACTACAACACATCCGTCACGCTGACCCTCAACACGGTGGCATCTCAGGAGTGCATGCTTAGTCCCATTCTGTACTCCCTGTTCACGCACAACTGTGTGGCCAGGCACGACTCCAACACCATCATTAAGACTGCCGACGATACGACAGTGGTAGGCCTGATCACAGACTACAATGAGACAGCCTATAGGAAGGAGGTCAGAGACCTGGCAATGTGGTGCCAGGACAACAACCACTCCCTTAACGTGAGCAAGAAAAACGAACTGAACGTGAACTGAACTGAACTACAGTAAAAGGAGGGCCGAGCATGTCATCATTAACGTTGACAGGGCTGTAGTGGAGCGGGTCGAGAGCTTCAAGTTCCTTGGTGTCCACATCACAAAGGTGCTATCATGGTCCAAACACACCAAGACAGCAGTGAAGAGGGCATGACAATGCCTATTCCCCTAAGGAGGCTGAAAAGATTTAGCATGGGACCTCATATCCTCAAGAAGTTCTACAGCTGCACCATCAAGAGCATCCTGACGACTGGTTGCATCACCACTTCGTATGGCAACTGCTCGGTATCTGACGGCAAGATGCTACAGAGGGTAATGCGAACGGCCCAGTACATCACTGGGGCTGAGTTTCCTACCATCCAGGACCTCTATACCAGGGGGTGTCAGAGGAAGGCCCTAACAATGTTCAAAGACATCCCATCTGGTTTGCGCGAAGTGGGACTATCATTTGTTTTTCAACAGGACAATGACTGTTCTTTGAGCTGTTCTTGCCATAATATGGACTTGGTCTTTTACCAAACTCTACCTTGTCACAACACATCTGATTGGCTCAAACGTCTTAACAAGGAAAGACATTCCACAAATGTACTTTTAACAAGGCACACCTGTTAATTGAAATGCATTCCAAGTGACGCAGGTTGAGAGAAGGCCAAGAGTGTGAAAAGCTGTCATTAAAGCAAAGGGTGGCTACTTTGAAGAATCTCAAATATAAAATATATTTTGATTTGTTTAACAATTTTTTGGTTACTACATGATTCCACGTGTGTTATTCATAGTTTTTATGTCTTCACTATTATTCTACAATGTAGAAAATAGTAAAAATAAAGAAAAACCTTTGAATGAGTAGGTGTGTCCAAACTTTTTACTGGTACTGTACATATTACTTCAATTACTTTGACTAACCCGTACCCCTGCACATTAACTCGGTACCGGTACGCCCTTGTATATAACCTCGTTATTGTTATTTTGTTGTGTTACTATTTTTATTTTAGCATAGCAAATTTTGTTGGTATGTTGTTGGTTAAGGGTTTGTAAGTAAGCATTTCACGGTAAGGTCTACATCTGTTGTATTCAGCACGTGTCAAATTAACACAGACACTTATACATACATTCATTTACAGGCATGACGCCCAAGTCATTCACAAAATTGACTCATTCTGTTTATGTTCAATGGCCTATAAAACCTGTCAGTTGGATACAATGCTGTTTTGATGTCCACCCATGGGACAAGCACTCTTTTGAACTGCGGTCGCCCTACCAAGCCCCCTGTGCCCCCCAGCCCTAAACCTTGTAAACCCCTCACTGATGGTGATGTCATCTGTTGGCAGCCCTGGGCGAGAGGCAGGAATGTTACAGTCTGTTGATTGAGGCAAGGGATTATGGGACGGGCCCTGTCAAGTGGCATGAATAGTGTGTGTGTGTGTGTTTGCCTATGTGTTTGCGTGTGTGCTTATGTTTGTGTGAAGGGGGACTTTACTGCGACACTGCAGTGTGAAGCCTGGCCTTTGTGTACGGGCCAGCTGTGTATGGGGCGGGGGGGGGGGGTGGACAGCCTATACATTCACAGTAAACTCCCAAAGTTGGAATCAAATAAGGTTATTGAGAGTGATGCCATAGGGGAACTATTTTGAGGTCCCTGAAGACCTTCTTTGAAGAAACATTAAAAAATCCAAAACCAGAATTGTTTTGGCCCTCCAAGACCTTTCGAGTGGATTTTATAGATACCAGTACCGACCATGACTGTGTTTGCTAGTGACAGAGGTCTAAGGCACTGCATCTCAGTGCTAGAGACGTCACTACACACCTTGATTTGATTCCAGACTGTATCACGACCGGACGTGACTGGGAGTGCTGTAGAGCGGCGCACAACTGGCCCAGCGTCTTCTGGTTTAAGGTTTGCAGCGGTAGGCCATCATTGTAAATAAGAATTTGTTCTTAACTGGCTTGCCTTGTTAAATAAAGGTTAAAATATATATATATAAATAAGTCCAAATAACAGATTGGAATATACAGTGCCTTCAGAAAGTATTCAGACCTCTTTTTTCACATTACAGACTTATTCCAAAATGTTTTAAATAGTTACTTTCCCTCACTTTCCCTCAGTCTACACACGATACCCTATGAACAAAGTGTCACACCCTGGTCAAAGTATTTTGTGTTTATCTTTATTTATTTGGTCAGGCCAGGGTGTGGCATGGGTTTGTGTATGTGGTGTGTATGTATGGGGATTGTAGCTAGTGGGGTGTTCTAGCTAAGTCTATGGCTGTCTGAAGTGGTTCTCAATCAGAGGCAGGTGTTTATCGTTGTCTCTGATTGGGAACCATATTTAGGCAGCCATATTCTTTGAGTTTGTCGTGGGTGATTGTCCTTAGTGTCCTGATGTCATTGTTCTGTGTTAGGTTACACAAGTATAGGCTGTTTCGGTTTTCGTTAAGTTTATTGTTTTGATAGTGTTTGTGTTTAGTGTGTTACTTCATTAAACATGGATTGCAATAGACACGCCGCATTTTGGTCCGACTCTCCTTCTCATACAGAAAACCGTTACAGAATCACCCACCACAAAGGGACCAAGCAGCGTGTCAACAGGCAGCAACAGCAGCGTAAAGAGGAATGGACATGGGAGGACGTTTTAGATGGCAAGGGCTGTTACACTTGGGAGGAGATACTGGCTGGAAGAGATCGCCTCCCATGGGAACAGGTGGAGGCACTTAGGAGAGCAGAGGCAGCCGGAGAGAGGAGCCGGCGATATGAGGGAACACGGCTGGCAAGGAAGCCCGAGAGGCAGCCCCAAAAATTTCTTGGGGGGGGGCTAACAGGGAGTATGGCTACGCCAGGTAGGAGACCTGGGCAGACTCCCTGTGCTTACCGGGGGGCTAGAGAGACCGGACAGGCACCGTGTTATGCAGTGGTGCGCACGGTGTATCCAGTGCGGGTGCATAGCCCGGTGCGGTATATTCCAGCTCCGCGTGTCGGCCGGGCTAGATTGAGCGTGGAGCCTAATGCCATGAAGCCGGCTCTACGCAGCTGGTCCCCAGTGCGTCTCCTTGGGCCGGCTTACATGGCACCAGCCTTGCGCTCGGTGTCTCCGGTTCGCCTGCATAGCCCAGTGCGGGCTATTCCACCTCGCCGCACTGGCAGGGCGACCGTGAGCATTCAACCAGGTAAGGTTGGGCAGGCTCGGTGCTCAAGAGCTAAAGTGCGCCTGCACGGTCCGGTTTTTCCAGTGTCACCTCCACACCCCAGCCCTCCGGTAGCAGCTCCCCGCACCAGGCTTCCTGTGCGTGTCCTCGGCCCAGTACCACCAGTGCCAGCACCACGCATCAGGCCTACAGTGCGCCTCGCCTGTCCAGCGCTGTCGGAGCCCTCCTCCTCTCCAGCGCTGTCGGAGTCTCCCGCCTGTTTAGCGCTGTTAGAGCCTTCCTTCTCTACAGCGCTGCCGGAGTCTCCCGCCTGTTCAGAACTGCCAGTTTGCAAAGAGCTGCCAGTTTGCAAAGAGCTGCCAGTTTGCATAGAGCTGCCAGTTAGCATAGAGCTGCCAGTTAGCATAGAGCTGTCAGTCTGCAAGGAGCTGCCAGTCTGCAAGGAGCTGCCAGTCTGCAAGGAGCTGCCAGTCTGCAAGGAGCTGCCAGTCTGCATAGAGCTGCCAGTCTGCAAGGAGCTGCCAGTCTGCAAGGAGCCGCCAGAGCTGCCTGTCTGCAGGATGCCGCCAAAGCTGCCAGTCTGCAAGGAGCCGCCAGAGCTGCCAGTCTGCAAGGAGCCGCCAGAGCTGCCAGTCTGCAAGGAGCCGCCAGAGCTGCCAGTCTGCAAGGAGCCGCCAGAGCTGCCAGTCTGCAAGGAGCCGCCAGAGCTGCCAGTTAGCATGGAGCAGCCAGGGCCGCCAGTCAGCATGGAGCAGCCAGGGCCGCCAGTCAGCATGGAGCAGCCAGTCAGCATGGAGCAGCCAGAGCAGCCAGTCAGCATGGAGCAGCCAGAGCTGCCAGTCAGCATGGAGCAGCCAGTCAGCATGGAGCAGCCAGAGCTGCCAGTCAGCATGGAGCAGCCAGTCAGCATGGAGCAGCCAGAGCTTCCAGTCATCATGGAGCAGCCAGTCAGCATGGAGCAGCCAGAGCTGCCAGTCAGCATGGAGCAGCCAGTCAGCATGGAGCAGCCAGAGCTGCCAGTCAGCATGGAGCAGCCAGTCAGCATGGAGCAGCCAGAGCTGCCAGTCATCATGGAGCAGCCAGTCAGCATGGAGCAGCCAGAGCTGCCAGTCGACCAGACTCTCCCAGATCTGCCAGTCGACCAGACTCTCCCAGATCTGCCAGTCGACCAGACTCTTCCAGATCTGCCAGTCGACCAGACTCTTCCAGATCTGCCAGTCGACCAGACTCTTCCAGATCTGCCAGTCGACCAGACTCTTCCAGATCTGCCAGTCGACCAGACTCTTCCAGATCTGCCAGTCGACCAGACTCTTCCAGATCTGCCAGTCGACCAGACTCTTCCAGATCTGCCAGTCGACCAGACTCTTCCAGATCTGCCAGTCAGCCAGGATCTGCCAGTCAGCCAGGATCTGCCGAAACCACCAGCCAGCCAGGATCTGGTAGATTCATCAACCTGCCTGAGCTTCCTCTCACTCCTGAGCTTCCTCTCACTCCTGAGCTTCCTCTCACTCCTGAGCTTCCCCTCAGTCCCGAGCTGCCCCTCAGTCCCGAGCTGCCCCTCAGTCCCGATCTGCTCCTCAGTCCAGTGGGGTTCTGGTTGAGGACTACTAGGCCATGGTCGGCGGCGAGGGTGGACTATCCAGGGACGCGAGGAGAAGGGACTAAGACATTGATTGAGTGGGGTCCACGTCCCGCGCCGGAGCCGCCACCATGGACAGACGCCCACCCGGACCCTCCCTATTGTTTTGAGGTGCGTTCGGGAGTCCGCACCTTAGGGGGGGGGTTCTGTCACACCCTGGTCAAAGTATTTTGTGTTTATCTTTATTTATTTGGTCAGGCCAGGGTGTGGCATGGGTTTGTGTATGTGGTGTGTATGTATGGGGATTGTAGCTAGTGGGGTGTTCTAGCTAAGTCTATGGCTGTCTGAAGTGGTTCTCAATCAGAGGCAGGTGTTTATCGTTGTCTCTGATTGGGAACCATATTTAGGCAGTCATATTCTTTGAGTTTGTCGTGGGTGATTGTCCTTAGTGTCCTTAGTGTCCTGATGTCATTGTTCTGTGTTAGGTTACACAAGTATAGGCTGTTTCGGTTTTCGTTAAGTTTATTGTTTTGATAGTGTTTGTGTTTAGTGTGTTACTTCATTAAACATGGATTGCAATAGACACGCCGCATTTTGGTCCGACTCTCCTTCTCATACAGAAAACCGTTACACAAAGCAAAAACAGGTTTTTAGACATCATTGCAAATGTATTAAAAATAAATAAAAAAACAGAAATATCACATTTGCATAAGTATTCAGACCCTTTACTAAGTACTTTGTTGAAGCACCTTAGGCAGCGATTACAGCCTTGAGTCTTCTTGGGTATGACGCTACAAACTTGGCACACCTGTATTTGTGGAGTTTCTCCCATTCTTTTCTGCAGATCCTCTCAAGCTCTGTCAGGTTGGATGGTGAGCATCGCTGCACAGCTATTTTCAGGTCTCTCCAGAGATGTTTAATCGGGTTCAAGTCTGGGCTCTGGCTGGGCCACTCAAGGACATTCAGAGGAATGTCCCGAAGCCACTCCTGCATCTTGGCTGTGTGCTTAGGTTCGTTATCCGGTTGGAAGGTGAACCTTCACCCCAGTCTGGGTTCCTGAGCGCTCTGGAGAAGGTTTTCATGAAGGATCACACTGTACTTTGCTCAGTTCATATTTGCCTCGATCCTGACTAGACTCCCAGTCCGTGCTGCTAAAAAACATCCCCACAGCATGATGCTGCCACCGCCATGCTTCACCATAGGGATGGTGCCAGGTTTCCTCCAGACGTGACACTTGGCATTCAGGCCAAAGACTTCAATCTTGGCTTCATCAGACAAGATAATCTTGTTTCTCGAGGTCTTAGTCTTTATGTACCTTATGGCAAACTCCAAGTGGGCTGTCATGTGGCTTCCGTCTGGCCACTCAATCATAAAGGCCTGATTGGTGGAGTGCTGCAGAGATGGTTGTCCTTCTGGAAGGTTCTCCCATCTCCACAGAGGAACTCTAGTCAAAGTCACCATCTGGTTCTTGGTCACCTCCCTGACCAAGGCCCTTCTCCCCCAATTGCTCAGTTTGGCTGGGCGGCCAGCTCTAGGAAGTGTCTTGGTGGTTCCAAACTTCTTCAATTTAAGAATGATGGAGGTCACTGTGTTCTTGGGGCTCTTCAATGCTGCAGAAATGTTTTGGTACCCTTCCCTAGGTCTGTGCCTCGACACAATCCTGTCTCGAAGCTCTGTGGACAATTTCTTTGACCTCATGGCTTGGTTTTTTGCTCTGACATGCACTGTCAACTGTTTGACCTTACACAGACAGGTGTGTGCCTTTCCAAACCATGTCCAATCAATTGAATCTACCACAGTGTAAGGGGTGCGTGTTGGTGGCAGGGAAGTCAGGCGCAGGAGAACGAACTTTGTATAAACAGAGTTGTTTAATAAATGCTGACAAAACTCCAAAACAACCAAAATGTACAAAATAACAAGTGGGTACAAAAATCCAACGCATACCAACACTAAATAGCACATCACATACAAACAAAACAATCTCCGACAAGGACATGAGGGGAAACAGAGGGTTAAATACACAACATGTAATTGATGGGATTGGAACCTGGTGTGAAGGAAGACGAGACAAAACCAATGGAAAATGAAAAATGGATCAGTGATGGCTAGAAGGTCGGTGACGTTGACCTCTGAACACCGCCCAAACAAGGAGAGGGACCAACTTCGGTAGAAGTCGTGACACACAGGTGGACTCTAATCAAGTTGTAGAAACATCTCAAGGATAATCAATGGAAACAGGATGCACCGGAGATCTATTTTGAGTCTCATAGCAAAGGGTCTGAATACTTATGGAAATAAGGTATTTCTGTTTTTTATTTTTAATACATTTGTAAAAAAAAATCTCAACCTGTTTTCGCTTTGTAATTATTGGGTATTGTGTGTAGATTGCTCAGAAATGTTCTTATTTAATCCATTTTAGAATAAGGCTGTAATATAACAAAATGTGGAAAAAGTCAAGGGGTTTGAATACTTTTCGAAGTCACTGTATATTATTTGTATTTGACTAGCGTAAGATGTATTCATCAATCAAAAACATAGATATTGAAACAAACAATTCTAAAAATCAACCTGCAATATAGCATGATGGGAAATACATAGTACACGCTTAACTTATGCTCTAGTTTGTGGTCCTCATTTCCACGATTTGGAGATACAGTAAGCTAAGCTTATGGAATAGTGACACCAAGCTAGTTCCCTTTTCTCCATAGTCTGGGCACGGGACTATTAGCTGACTGGGGTGAGGAGGGTGTCTTAGGAGAACCTGAATCATCAGAATCTGTAGTAATGGACCCATTATGCAGTTAGCTTTAGGAGGGTAGTAGCATAGCTATGTGAACTAAGTGACTGTGAAATTACGATACTTCACACACTCACATTTCTAAGATATGCTGAGGTTATGGGATTTTGAACTCTCCTACCCCACCACACTTTCTGAATTTACTGAAATGTAAATTCAATTGACACCAACTCTAGTATGTGTGTGTGTGTGTGTGTGTGTGTGTGTTTGTGTGTGTGTTTGTGTGTGTGTGTGTGTGTGTGTGTGTGTGTGTGTGTGTGTGTTCTGGGAGAGGGGAATGTTGAAGTCATGCTGGCCCCCAGTGAACAAGCAACAGGGTTGTTTTTACAAAAACAATCAAACAAATGTTGGGCCTTGCTGGTGTTGAGAGTGGCACTTTTAACGTGGCACTGGGGGCTCTTAAATTTATACCTTGACTGATTTACCCGCTGTCCTAGGGTTGGAGGTAGGGGGGTAGGGTAGTGGTACCTACCCGCCCTGGGTGTATCAGGTGCGGGATGTGAAGTGTGACGACGTGCCCCTAACAACCAAGCAGAGAACCAGGGGAGGGACAGGGGGGAAAGGTCCCTTCAAGACCAGGATGGGACACCCTCACGAGTAGGGTCAGATGTGAATCACACATTCATCCGACCATCTTACCCTTGTCCCACTGCTGGTTCAGAGAGCAAAATGGTGTGCAAACATTAATTTGCAGCCAAGCACAAACAGGGAGCACGAGTTTCAAATAGTTAGAAATACTTGATTTCCCTGATATAATGGATCAGATTTCTTTGTGCTGAGCTGTAAAAAATAAAAAATAAATAAAAAGCCAGCATACCATGTACTTCTCCAGGACCAGGGTTGATGACCACTGTTGTAGTTCCCCAGGACCAGGGTTGATGACCACTGTTGTACTTCTCCAGGACCAGGGTTGATGACCACTGTTGTAGTTCCCCAGGACCAGGGTTGGTGACCACTGTTGTACTTCTCCAGGACCAGGGTTGGTGACCACTGTTATAATTCTCCAGGACCAGGGTTGGTGACCACTGTTATAGTTCTCCAGGACCAGGGTTGGTGACACTGTTATAGTTCTCCAGGACCAGGGTTGGTGACCACTGTTATAGTTCTCCAGGACCAGGGTTGGTGACCACTGTTATAGTTCTCCAGGTCCAGGGTTGGTGACCACTGTTATAGTTCTCCAGGTCCAGGGTTGGTGACACTGTTATAGTTCTCCAGGTCCAGGGATGGTGACCACTGTTATAGTTCTCCAGGACCAGGGTTGGTGACACTGTTATAGTTCTCCAGGACCAGGGTTGGTGACCACTGTTATAGTTCTCCAGGACCAGGGTTGGTGACCACTGTTATAGTTCTCCAGGTCCAGGGTTGGTGACCACTGTTATAGTTCTCCAGGTCCAGGGTTGGTGACCAGTGTTTTTTTATTTTTTGTTAAATCTCTCCAGACTCAGGATTAGCGACAGTGACTAGGGCTGTTGCAGTGACCGCATTACCGTCACACTGGAGGTCACAAGTCATGAAGGCAGTCAAAATCCACTTGACCATTTAGTCATGGTAATTAGGCTTCTCCAAGCTCTGATGCTGCTGATTGTCATTAGTAGTCTACCAAACTTGTTAACTGCTTGTTCTCAGCACTCTATTGTCCCTCTAATCACTCTGACATTAATGCAAATATGATCAAAAATCTAATCAAACACTTCATGAGAGCCCATGAGCTCATTTTGCGCTATATTTCTATAGGCTATGCAATTCCGCAAGAAAACAGAGTGATGGCCTTTATCAAGAAGCTTTCTATAGGCTAGGCCAGCTATATTTATTTATTTATTTCTCCACTTTCCTAATAGCCTACCTGGCTGGCATAAAAATTAACAATGGGGAAAAGCAGTCCTCCCTTCGCTATTGAAGTACATAGATGACATGTATTTTTCCCCCTGCCCCTGTTTCCAGATGCATGATAATGGTCCATTATAAATCAAACCATAGCTTTTTGATGCTAGTGGTTGTATTAATTTAGGATCTATCGCATCCCACAACTGTCCCAGACTATGTTTAGAATATTTATTTCTCGCACAGAATAGGTCGACTTTTGTACTATGGGGGATAGTAGATTGACATAGGCTAGTGCTTTTACTGTTCGTCAGGTGACAAAAAGTAAACGTGGACAGTTCTTCCAGTATCTTCAATATGAACCAATGAATGAGGACGAGCTCAGTTGTGTCACCGACGTGTCTGTCTTCATTTGTAGCCTGTGAGAAAGACCCGATCAAGTGATGGAGAGGCGTGTGAGTGAGAAGTGGTTCAGAGCACGCAGCACTCAGGGAGAAGTGACATGCAGCACTCAGGGAGAAGTGACATGCAGCACTCAGGGAGAAGTGACATGCAGCACAAAGGGAGAAGTGACATGCAGACTCAGGGAGAAGTGACATGCAGACTCAGGGAGAAGTGACATTCAGCACTCAGGGAGAAGTGACATGCAGACTCAGGGAGAAGTGACATGCAGACTCAGGGAGAAGTGACATGCAGACTCAGGGAGAAGTGACATGCAGACTCAGGGAGAAGTGACATGCAGACTCAGGGAGAAGTGACATGCAGACTCAGGGAGAAGTGACATGCAGACTCAGGGAGAAGTGACATGCAGACTCAGGGAGAAGTGACATGCAGACTCAGGGAGAAGTGACATTCAGCACTCAGGAAGAAGTGACATGCAGCACTCAGGGAGAAGTGACATGAAGCACTCAGGGAGAAGTGACATTCAGCACTCAGGAAGAAGTGACACGCAGCACTCAGGGAGAAGTGACATTCAGCACAAAGGGAGAAGTGACATGCAGCACTCAGGGAGAAGTGACATGCAGCACTCAGGAAGAAGTGACATGCAGCACTCAGGGAGAAGTGACATGCAGCACTCAGGGAGAAGTGACATGCAGCACTCAGGGAGAAGTGACATGCAGCACTCAGGAAGAAGTGACATGCAGCACTCAGGGAGAAGTGACATGCAGCACTCAGGGAGAAGTGACATGCAGCACTCAGGGAGAAGTGACATGCAGACTCAGGGAGAAGTGACATGCAGACTCAGGGAGAAGTGACATGCAGACTCAGGGAGAAGTGACATGCAGACTCAGGGAGAAGTGACATGCAGACTCAGGGAGAAGTGACATGCAGACTCAGGGAGAAGTGACATGCAGCACTCAGGGAGAAGTGACATGCAGCACTCAGGGAGAAGTGACATGCAGCACTCAGGGAGAAGTGACATGCAGCACTCAGGGAGAAGTGACATGCAGCACTCAGGGAGAAGTGACATGCAGCACTCAGGGAGAAGTGACATGCAGCACTCAGGGAGAAGTGACATGCAGACTCAGGGAGAAGTGACATGCAGCACTCAGGGAGAAGTGACATGCAGACTCAGGGAGAAGTGACATGCAGCACTCAGGGAGAAGTGACATGCAGCACTCAGGGAGAAGTGACATGCAGCACTCAGGGAGAAGTGACATGCAGCACTCAGGGAGAAGTGACATGCAGCACTCAGGGAGAAGTGACATGCAGCACTCAGGGAGAAGTGACATGCAGACTCAGGGAGAAGTGACATGCAGCACTCAGGGAGAAGTGACATGCAGCACAAAGGGAGAAGTGACATGCAGCACTCAGGGAGAAGTGACATGCAGCACTCAGGGAGAAGTGACATGCAGACTCAGGGAGAAGTGACATGCAGCACTCAGGGAGAAGTGACATGCAGACTCAGGGAGAAGTGACATGCAGCACAAAGGGAGAAGTGACATGCAGCACTCAGGGAGAAGTGACATTCAGCACTCAGGGAGAAGTGACATTCAGCACTCAGGGAGAAGTGACATGCAGCACTCAGGGAGAAGTGACATGCAGCACTCAGGGAGAAGTGACATTCAGCACTCAGGAAGAAGTGACATGCAGCACTCAGGGAGAAGTGACATGTAGCACTCAGGGAGAAGTGACATGTTGCACAAAATCTAAAGTAACAGTCAGTATCTGGTGTGGCCACCAGCTGCATTAAGTACTGCAGTGCATTTCCTACTCATGGACTGTACCAGATTTGCCAGTTCTTGCTGTGAGATGTTACCCCGCTCTTCCATCAAGGCACCTGCAAGTTCGCAGACATTTCTGGGGGGAATGGCCCTAGCCCTCACCCTCTGATCCAACAGGTTCCACTCATGCTCAATGGGATTGAGATCCGGGCTCTTCGCTGGCCATGGCAGAACACTGACATTCCTGTCTTGCAGGAAATCACGCACAGAACGAGCAGGATGGCTGGTGGCATTGTCATGCTGGAGGGTCATGTCAGGATGAGCCTGCAGGAAGGGTACCACATGATGGAAGAGGATGTCTTCCCTGTAATGCACAGCATTGAGATTGCCTGCAATGACAACAAGCTCAGTCCGATGATGCTGTGACACACTGCCCCAGACCATGACTCCACCTCCAAATTGATCCCACTCCAGAGTACAGTACAGTAGTTGATCATTCCTTCAACGATAAACGCCAATCTGACTATCATCCCTGGTGAGACAAAACCCCGACTCGTCAGTGAAGAGCACTTTTTGCCAGTTCTGTTTGGTCCAGCAGGTGTGATGTTTGGGTGTACCGATCCTGTGCAGGTGTTGTTAAACGTGGTCTGCCGCTGTGAGGATGATCAGCTGTCTGTCCTGTCTCCCTGTAGCGCTGTCTTAGGCGTCTCACAGTACGGACATTGCAATTTATTGCCCTGGCCACATCTGCAATCCTCATGCCTCCTTGCAGCATGCCTAAGGCACGTTCAAAATGACGATGAACGTGAGCAGGGACCCTGGGCATCTTTCTTTTGGTGTTTTTCAGAGTCAGTAGAAAGGCCTTTTTAGTGTCCTAAGTTTTCATAATTGTAATTGCCTACCGTCTGTAAGCTGTTAGTGTCTTAACGACCGTTCCACAGGTGTATGTTCATTCATTGTTGACGGTTCATTAAACAAGCATGGGAAACAGTGTTTAAACCCTTTACAATGAATATCTGTGAAGTTATTTGGATTTTTACGAATTATCTTTAAAAGACAGGGTCCTTGTGCCAAGTGCTGAGAAACCAACATGGCCCAGCCTAGACCATCTGGGTGCCTCTCTGTCCCAATGGGATGGTGTGACAGTAGTGTTGGTATGTTGACTCCTCTGTTTACCCACGGAATTCTGGTGTTGCCACACGGAGAACGGGAACGTAAGGAAGAATGTGGTAATGTGGGAGTTTTGCAAAGTTAAGCTGTGTCAACCAATCAGATATAGAGCCCTGACGGCTGTGGAACCGTAAAGGAGAGATGGTTGACCCATCGTTACCACGGTGACAGGCTCAGCCTCTCAACTCCCACAGTAATAGCTGTAATAAAACAGTAACCTAAAAGGGTGGTTGGTTTGGAGTCTCCTCCTCTCCTCTCCTCTCCTCTCCTCTCCTCTCCTCTCCTCTCCTCTCCTCTCCTCTCCTCTCCTCTCCTCTCCTCTCCTGGTAAACAGTAGGCCGGATGTCATAGTTACAGGGAGAAGGAGGATGTTTAAAGGGCAAGCACACTAATTGAATAATGTCTCAGTATCAATGAATACCTATAGGATTCCCCTTGACTGTGTATCTGCTGTATGACTCACACACACATGTGCACGCACGCACACACACGTTCTCGAGGCAGGGAGGGAATGCAGTAAAGCCCGGGAGTGGGAGCAGCAGAGAGAGAGACAATGACAGATGGCAGACTAGACACAGATTGAGCTGCATACATTACATTAATAGAACCATTAAAAACACTTTACCAAGCAAAGCACAAGCACTCTCACTCATTCACACACATTACTGTATTTTCTGCACATGTGCCATTCTGTCTGGGATCCTTTTGCTCCAATGGTTATTACTGAGTTATTTCAACAGGATGTTTTTGGTTGGACTCTAAGCATATTTTCATTGAGCATCTAAATAGCGCTCTTGGGGAACAGACCAAAACACAAATAGGTAACACTCAACAGGGATTCTGGACAACGTCACACATAACAGGCATCATAAATTTTCTCAGGACACAGCAGAGGCCTGCTGGCGGTGGCTGGGGAGACCCACAGCACCAGCCCAGCTCTGAAATGAGATAATAAGGTGCTGAAACCTCCTATAATATCCTTCAAATCCATCAACTCCCACCCCCTGGACACCATGCTTTTAGTGTCTCTCTCTCTCTGGTCTAGATGGTGAGCCAACGCTAACAGGAAGTGGTCATGATGAGTGTGGTGTGGACTGTGTGGCTTGGCGTCAGGTCCTAATAAACCAGAGATTCAGGGATGGCTACAGATACAGACGTTTTACTGGCAGACAATGGAGAAATGATGGGTGTTTGTACTATTTAGAGTGGGAACACACACACACACACACACACACACACACACACACACACACACACACACACACACACACACACACACACACATACATACAGTTAAAGTCGGAAGTTTACATACAATTAGGTTGGAGTAATTAAAACATGTTTTTCAACCACTCCACACATTTTTTGTTAACAAATTACAGTTTTGGCAAGTCGGTTAGGACATCTACTTTGTAAATGACACAAGTCATTTTTCCAACAATTGTTTACAGACAGATTATTTCACTTATTATTCACTGTATCTCAATTCTAGTGGGTCAGAAGTTTACGTACACTAAATTGCAAATGGATCTTCCAAATGGACAATGACCTCAAACATACTTCCAAAGTTGTGGCAAAATGGCTTAAGGACAACAAAGTCAAGGTATTGGAGTGGCCATCACAAAGCTCTGACCTACAGGTAATACAAATTATCCTACAGATAATTTGTGGGCAGAACTGAAAAAGCGTGTGCGAGCAAGTCTGACTCAGTTACACCAGCTCTGTCAGGAGGAATGGGCCAAAATTCACCCAACTTATTGTGGGAAGCTTGTGGAAGGCTACCCAAAACATTTGACCCAAGTTAAACAATTTAAAGGCAATACTACCAAATACTATTTGAGTGTATGTAAACTTCTGACCCACAGGGAATGCGATGAAAGAAATAAAAGCTCAAATAAATAATTCTCTCTACTAATTATTCTGACATTTCACATTCTTAAAATTAAGTGGGGATCCTAACTGACCTGAGACAGGGAATTTTTACTAGGATTAAATGTTGTGAAAAACTGAGTTTAAATGTGTTTGGCTAAGGTGTATGTAAACTTCCGAGTTCAACTGTACAAACACACACACAAACACACACACAAACACACACATACAAACACACACATACAAACACACACAAACACACACATACAAACACACACACAAACACACACATACAAACACACACATACAAACACACACACAATCACACAAACAATGGGAGGTGACTGAGGCTTATTGAAGCTTCATTAAAGGAACAGGAAGAGAATTGAAGGCCAGGGACAAACACACGGTCTCATTACAGCCTGGCTAACATGTTCCTTTCACATCGCCACTCAAAGTGTGTGTGTACAGTAGAGCTCTATCAGGCTGAATGCCCACAGCCCACTTTCAGAGAATGACAGGGAATCCTTGCCAATAAAACAGTTCAACTCCACCTACTGAAAACAAAGCACACTAGAACAGTGTTTAAGTGGTTGACTCCAGTCCTGCCCACATGAATGCACAGGTGTGTTAGTGCCAGGCTAGGACAACAAAAGTGCACTGCGTTGGACAGCAGTTGAGAACCACTGCAACATGAGGAAACTCAGCTGTTTTTAACTACTCGACTTTACACGTACGTCATTAGTCATGAATCATCAGTCATTAATTATCGATCATTAGTCATTTATCATTAGTCATTCATTGTTAGTTATTAATCATATGTTATTAGTAATGAATCATTAGTCATTAATGATGAAACATTAGTTATTATTAATCATTAGTCATCAGTAGTTGACTGGCTGGACATGGCTGGTGATGTCTAAGGCAACAATCCCCCCTCCCTCAGACACACAGTCCCCTCAGAGGAGAGTTGGCCAAGGCTGGCAGAGCTGACCTTTGCCTGTGGAAGACAGAACAGGACATCCACCTTTTCCCTCCCCTCTGTCACCTTGGTCCCCCCATACACACTTATTGCATTCATCCACCTACGGGAGAGACACACTGCTCTCTGTCCATTCACTAAGACCCTGAGGGCAGAGTACAGGCTCTGGTAGTGGAGGGGTGGACACATGGTGGTGTGTACGTACAGACACTCTCTGGAGACCACAAAATGAGTGAGTCAGGTGGGGTAGAGAGTTGAGGACAGGTGTCAGAACTGGCCTTGAAGAACACTGCCATGTTCTTGCTTTTAGGACTCCCGACTCGTGTATGTTTGTGTGTGTGGGTGTGGGTGGGTTTGGGTGAATGCAGTAAGTGTGTTTAAGGGGTGATGATATCCAGTGATGGCCTATTGTGGAAGCCCCTGACTCAGCAGCTGACCCACAGTTTGAACTGGACCAGGTGGCTAGGAGCAGCTAATTCACAACTAATAATCCCAAATCTTCCACCCATTATTCTTGTTGAAGTCTGGACTCTTCCATCCATTATTCTTATTGAAGTCTGGACTCTTCCATCCATTATTCTTGTTGAAGTCTGGACTCTTCCATCCATTATTCTTGTTGAAGTCTGGACTCTTCCATCCATTATTCTTATTGAAGTCTGGACTCTTCCACCGATTATTCTTATTGAAGTCTGGACTCTTCCATCCATTATTCTTATTGAAGTCTGGACTCTTCCATCCATTATTCTTATTGAAGTCTGGACTCTTCCATCCATTATTCTTATTGAAGTCTGGACTCTTCCATCCATTATTCTTATTGAAGTCTGGACTCTTCCATCCATTATTCTTATTGAAGTCTGGACTCTTCCATCCATTATTCTTATTGAAGTCTGGACTCTTCCATCCATTATTCTTATTGAAGTCTGGACTCTTCCATCCATTATTCTTATTGAAGTCTGGACTCTTCCATCCATTATTCTTATTGAAGTCTGGACTCTTCCATCCATTATTCTTATTGAAGTCTGGACTCTTCCATCCATTATTCTTATTGAAGTCTGGACTCTTCCATCCATTATTCTTATTGAAGTCTGGACTCTTCCATCCATTATTCTTATTGAAGTCTGGACTCTTCCATCCATTATTCTTATTGAAGTCTGGACTCTTCCATCCATTATTCTTATTGAAGTCTGGACTCTTCCATCCATTATTCTTATTGAAGTCTGGACTCTTCCACCCTTTTCTCACTTTCTTTCACCCCTCTTTCGCTCTACTCTCTTTCCCCATTCTCTCTCTCTTGCCCGTTCCCCCCTCTCATTCTCTTTCCATCCCTCCTCCCTCTCTCTGTCTCTTGCCCTCTCACTCTCTCTCTCGTGCCCTCTCCCCCTCTCTCTCTCCCCCCCCCCCCATCTCTTGCCTCCCCCCCTCTCTCTTGCCCTCCCCCTCTCTCTCGCTCTCTCTCTCTGCACTCTTCTTCCCCTGACTCCTCCCAGTAGTAGATATAAGACAGGTCCATGCCGTGATGCTGTTCGGAGCTCATAACCCAGGGTTGTCTCAGTACATCCATCTGTCTGTCTCTCCATCTGTCTGACTGCAGTGATTATTCCCCCTTTAAACGGCCACTCACAGAGAAAGGTAAGGAACCTTCCAATTCTCCAGCCTTAGCATCTTTTTCATAATGTCAGATTACAAGGGTGAATGCTGTAATAAATTAATCTTTTTCAGATGCATGTAAAACAAAAAACTTGGCACTTGGTTTATGTGTCTGTGTATGCAATGTGTTTGTATTTGTTCAATCAGCACTGGTCATTTAGGAACAGTTGACAGGTTGATTGCCTTTGAGTGTATTTTGGAATGATCAGAACCAGAGTTGTGGACAAGTCTTTGTATAGAGTGGTGTTCCTTGTCGTTGTTTTTTGTTGCTCTGTGATGATATCCATAATATTTCCTCAGTGAGTGTTTCATATCAGGACTGGTTTTACATGATTGTACAGTGCCTTCTGAAATTATTAATACCCTTGACTTATTCCACATTTTGTTCTGTTACAGCCTCAATTCAAAATGGATAACATTTTTCTCACCCATCTACACACAACACCCCATAATTACAAAGTGAAAACATGTTTTTAGAAAATGTATACAAAATGAAATACATAAATATCTAATTTACATAAGTACCCTTGAGTCAATGCATGTTAAAATCACCAGTGGTAGTGATTACAGCTGTGAGTCTTTCTGGGTAAATCTAAGAGCTTTGCAGACCTAGATTGTACAATATTTGCACTTAATTATAATTTTTGAACTCTTCGAGCTCTGTCAAGTTGGTTGTTGATCATTGCTAGAGAGACATGTTCAAGTCTTGCCATAGATTTTCAAGCTGATTTAAATCAAAACTGTATCTTGGCCACTCAGGAACATTCAATGTCATCTTGGTAAGCTACTCCAGTTTATCTTTGGCCTTGTGTTTTAGGTTATTATCCTGTTGAATGGAGAATTTATCTTCCAGTGAGTGTTGGAAAGCAGAGTGAACCAGGTTTTTCTCTAGAATTTTGCCTGTGCCTAGCTCTATTCCGTTACTTTTTATCCTAAAAAACTCCCTAGTCCTTGCTGATGACAAGCATACCCTTAACATGATGCAGCCACCACCATGCTTGAAAACATTGTATTCAGAACATTAAGTAAATTCATTTCCTTTTATTCTGTACAAGCTTCATTTTCTTCACTCTGACATTTAGGTTAGTATTGTGGAGTAACTACAATGTTGTTGATCCATCCTAAGTTTTCTCCTATCGCAGCCATTAATTAAACTCTGTAACTGTTTTAAAGTCACCATTGGCCTCATGGTGAAATCCCTGGATGGTTTCCTTCCCCTCCAGCAACTGAGTTAGGAAGGACGCCTGTATCTTTGTAGTGACTGGGTGCATTGCTACTCCATCCAAAGTGTAATTAATAACTTTACTATGTTCAAAGGGATATTGAATATCTGCTTTTTTTTACCCATCTACCAATAGGATCCCTTCTTTGTGAGACATTGGAAACCCTCCTTGGTCTTTGTGGTTGAATCTGTGTTTAAAATGTACCGCCCGACTGAGAGACAGATGGTTGTATGTGTGAGGTACAGAGATGGGGTAGTCATTCAAAAACTATGTCAATGCAACTTATTTTGCGATTTGTTAAGCCCATTTTTACTCCTGAACTTACTTAGGCTTGCTGTGACAAAGGGATTGAATACTTACTTATTGACTCAAGATATTTCAGCTTTTCATTTTTTATTAATTAGTAAAGATTTCTAAAAACATCATTCCACTTTGGTATTGTGTGTGGGCCAGTGACACAAAATCTAAATGTAATACTTTTTTTAGCACAACAAAATGTGGAAAAAGTCAAGGGGTGTGAATAATTTCTAAAGGCACTTTAAATAGTCCAGTAAAATCCAAGTCTTCCTTTGGATTTCAATGAAACTAAATATTTTTGGGGTAGCACCAATAAACTTAACTTAACAAATGTAGTTGTTCTTGGATGTTATTGGGTATCTTGGCAGTTTGGAATAAATGGGAATCAATCAGCTAGACTGTTTGAATATTTAGGGTTGGTTTTCCATGTAAAGCTTAAGTGTTACTAAGTGTTGTCTGTGTTTACTGTGGCTGCTTCACATGCAGAGGTCACTGAGACTTCTGTGATGCATTTTACATTCAAGTCAAATATGCTTTGTTGTCATACAGTACATGTATACTTTTAGCAGAAGAAGAGAATCGAGCAAACCCAGAAGGGGGCACTGTCTGGGTTTGCTCGATTCTCTTCTTCTGCTAAAAGTTGCCATCCCCAGGAAATGGAATGTGGGTATCTGTGAAAGATTGCTTGCTGTGAAAGATTGCTTGTGTGGAAGGCGTGTGTGTGTGTGTGTGTGTGTGTGTGTGTGTGTGTGTGTGTGTGTGTGTGTATGCAGGAGAATGTGTGTGTGCATGTCTATGTGTAGGCTGTGAGATGTGTGCATGGCAGAGAGATGAAGCCAAACTGTCAGGTCTGTGTGATGGGGCCAGGAGCAGCAGTTTGGTGAGAAAAGAGTGCAGGTCAAACACTGTCACTGGCTGACAAGAGCTATTTCTCCCTGGGAAAATGACAGCTCATTGGTTGAAATGGATGGTGTTCTCTCACTGGAAAGCTCATCGGTCCATTGGTCAGTCATTAAAAGTGAATGTCCAGTTATGCTCTTATTCTGTGAGGCAACAACAAGTCACCATGTCATTAGATGTGCAAATCCAATCGGTTTTCCACGTTGATTCAATGTCGACACGTAGATTCTTTGGGTTGAAATGATGTGGAAACAACGCTGATTCAATCAGTTTTTTCCCAGTGGGACACCTCGCTGTGCACAGGTATATACCCACCTATAGTTGAACAAATCAACTAAAAACACATTATGCATACCCCCTCCCTTCAAGTGGACACAGGAGGTACAGGGTCAGGAAGGCCGACTAAGAACAGAAAGGTTAAAGAGTGTTCTAAGATGATGATGACCCATCCGACACTGCAGATCAGATCGTGTGTGTGTGTGTGTGTGTGCGTGTGTGTGTGCGTGTGCGTGTGTGCGTGTGCGTGTGCGTGTGTGTGTGTGTGTGTGTGTGTGGTAGATAAAGGGCATGTTTGTGTGACCATACACCTCTAACTTAGTGTTAAGAGATTTTAAACTGAAGGAATTCACTGCATTCAGATGAGAATGTAAGAGCGAGAGACTGACAAAGGGAGTGAGAGAATCTGTAAACATAGTTTGGTTGCTTAGCAGCACAGCTGTGTCTAACGGGGCCAGTGTGTGTGTGTGTGTGTGTGTGTGTGTGTGTGTGTGTGTGTGTGTGTGTGTCTGTGTGTGTGTGTGTGTGTGTGTGTGTGTGTGGTGGGGAGTGGAATCGAAAGGCCCAGTGTTTTTTTGGACATGCTCAGTAGGCTTTGACAGTCGTTCCCCAGTTAGTGTTTTTAACATCCAGTAGGATCCAACAGTGTTGTCAGAGTAAAGGCCTGTACAGGGATCAATTCTACGTGCCTCATACCTGTACTCATACTGTACTCATACCTGTACTCATACTGTACTCATACCTGTACTCATACTTGTACTCATACCTATACTCATACTGTACTCATACCTGTACTCATACTGTACTCATACCTGTACTCATACCTGTACTCATACTGTACTCATACCTGTACTCATACTGTACTCATACCTGTACTCATACTGTACTCACACTGTACTCATACCTGCACTCATACTGTACTCATACCTGTACTCATACCTGTACTCATACTGTACTCATACCTATACTCATACTGTACTCATACCTGTACTCATACTGTACTCATACCTGTACTCATACTGTACTCATACCTGTACTCATACTGTACTCACACTGTACTCATACCTGCACTCATACTGTACTCATACCTGTACTCATACCTATACTCATACTGTACTCATACCTGTACTCATACCTATACTCATACTGTACTCATACTGTACTCATACCTGTGCTCATACTGTACTCATACCTGTACTCAACCCTATACTCATGCTGTACTCATACTGTACTTATACCTGTACTCATACTGTACTCATACTTGTACTCATATTTGTATTCATACCTATGCTAATACTGTACTCATACCTGTTCTCATACCTATACTCATACTGTACTCATACCTGTACGCATACCTGTACTCATACTGTACTCATACTGTACTCATACGGTACTCATACCTATACTCTACACATACGTCTCTGTGCGTACGTCTCTCCCTTTCATTACTCTTCGCTCCTCTCATTTCCTCCTCTCACACCCTCTCTCACCTCCCACACCAGCCTGCCTCTCTTCCTCTTTTTTTCCCTCTCACCCTCTCTCTGCTGCTCTCTCTTCTTCCCCTCTCCCTCCTCTGCCCCTCTCTCCAAGGAAAAAAGAGGGGAATAGACGTATTTGCTCATTTAGATAGAGAGGAAGAATAGGAGACAGGGAAGACAAAGGTGAGAAGAGAAATATATCTGTGGAGGAAGAGTGGAAGACATAAGGAAGGAGGGAGGAGAACAGACAGATGTGTCTAAAGGTAAGGTAGAGGAAGAAGAGGAGGAGTAGATTGAGATATTTCTGTCTTTTTCTGGAGGAAGAAAGATGTTTTGGATGGAGAGTGTTTATAGTGCTCAGCTTTGTACTTGGCTCTTGTGTGTGTGTGTGTGTGTGTGTGTGTGTGTGTGTGTGTGTGTGTGTGTTCCCACTCTAAATAGTACAAACACCCATCATTTCTCCATTGTCTGCCAGTAAAACGTCTGTATCTGTAGCCATCCCTGAATCTCTGGTTTATTAGGACCTGACGCCAAGCCATAAAATGCAACACAAACACTCTAACACACACTCACTAACACACACTCACTAACACACACTCACACACACACACACATTCACGCACACAGACACACACACACACACGCACAGTGACACACACATACACTCACTAACACACACACACACACACACACACACACACACACATACTCACTAACACACACACACTCACTAGCACACACTCACTAACACACACACACACTTCCACCCACCCATGCACTAACACACACACACACACACACACACACACACACACACACACACACACACACACACACACACACACACACTAATTTACACACTTCCCCCTCCTTTCTCTTCTTCTCCTCACCCTCTCTCTTCTTCTCCTCCCTCTCCTCTCTCTTCTTCTCCTCCCTCTCCTTCTCCTCCCCCTCCTCTCTCTTCTTCTCTTCCCCCTTCTCTCTCTTCTTCTCCTCCCTCTCCTCTCTCTTCTTCTCCTCCATCTCCTCTCTCTTCTTCTCCTCCCTCTCCTCTCTCTTCTTCTCCTCCCTCTCCTCTCTCTTCTTCTCCTCTCTCTCCTCTCTCTTCTTCTCCTCCCCCCTCTCTCTTCTTCTCCTCCCCCTCCTCTCTCTTCTTCTCCTCCCCCTCCTCTATCTTCTTCTCCTCCCTCTCCTCTCTTCTTCTCCTCCCTCTCCTCTCTCTTCTTCTCCTCTTTCTCCTCTCTCTTCTTCTCCTCCCTCTCCTCTCTCTTCTTCTCCTCCCTCTCCTCTCTCTTCTTCTCCTCCCCCTCCTCTCTCTTCTTCTCCTCCCCCTCCTCTCTCTTCTTCTCCTCCCCCTCCTCTATCTTCTTCTCCTCCCTCTCCTCTCTTCTTCTCCTCCCTCTCCTCTCTCTTCTTCTCCTCTTTCTCCTCTCTCTTCTCTCCTCCCTCTCCTCTCTCTTCTTCTCCTCCCTCTCCTCTCTCTTCTTCTCCTCCCTCTCCTCCCTCTTCTTTTCCTTCTTCTCCCACTCTTCTTCCCCCATAGGTCACTTCTTCGGTTTTTACAGCTGTTGGCATTACAAACAATTAGATCATGCATGTTTTGACTATACACTAACAAAGTTCATATTGCAATAGCTTACACTTTTTGCATTCTTTGTAAAACACAGCTTGTGCATGTCAGACTGTACTGCGTCATTGTTACAGATTGTTTTATCCTTTTTAAACAACGGAAACACATCTTATGTGGAAGAGAGAGTGACGCTGTCAATGTTTACAGAAATAAAAGCATCCCAGTTGTAAACAGCCAAGCCATTCTGACGTGTGTAACTGATGCAACCCTGAACAACCCTGGTAGCCCTTTCCTGCAGTCAAAAGACCAAATCACCCTGTAGTGGCCTCATGGCTGGAATGTTCTTAATCATTTTCATCATTTCATAATTAACCAACGTTATTTACAAAAAAACTACAAATCTGGTGTTTCGATGTCAAACAATTTGGTTATATTTCAGTCTTCTTTGGTGTAAATAAAGTGTAATATTGTGATACAAACTGAAAATGTAATACATTTCAACTCTATATCTGACATGGTACAGGTGTCTTCTTCTTTTTAAGCCCATAACCAGGTGTGTGAGGTGTATACTTTAGTTTCAAAGTAGATTTGTTTAAGACTACCAAGAAACACTGTGACCATGATTTCGCCCAGTGCAGTAAAAGGCTAAAGAGACACTGGATCACTCACCCACACACACTCACCCACACACACTCACACACACACACTCACCCACCCACACTCACCCACACACACTCACCCACACACACACACTCAACCACACACACTCACCCACACACACTCACCCATGCAAACATCAGACGGCTTTGAATAATTGTTTTGTGAGTCTTGGGCAGGTAGGGCAGCTGAAATCACTGTGGTGTGGGCAGGACCACAGGCTGAGTGAGTGAGTGAGTGAGTGAGTGAGTGAGTGAGTGACTGACTGAGTGACTGACTGAGTGACTGACTGAGTGACTGAGTGGCTGACTGACTGACTGACTGTGTGACTGTGTGACTGACTGACTGACTGTGTGACTGTGTTTCTGACTGACTGACTGACTGTGTGACTGTGTGACTGACTGACTGACTGTGTGACTGTGTGACTGACTGACTGTGTGACTGTGTGACTGACTGACTGACTGTGTGACTGTGTGACTGACTGACTGACTGACTGACTGACTGTGTGACTGACTCTCTGACTGACTGTGTGAGTGTGTGACTGAGTGTGGGATCCTCTGTGAGGGTGAAGAGGATCTCATGAAGACTATTCCACCCTGAACTCACCACGTAATCATTCAGACCCTCCCGAGTGTGGCCCGTGACAAACACGCTTACACACGCCTAAACACACACACGCGGGCATACACACACGTACACACACACGCACATATGCACACACATACAATATGCAGATATACACACACATACACTATGGTTTAAGTTAATGATGGCCATAATATACTGTAGAAATGTGTATCACTTTGGGTCATCTTAATGCTTTCCGTCAGATGGTATGTACTCTAGCTGTTCTCGTACAGTTGATCCTTTGTTAAAATGAGGCGACGAGCTCAGTCTGTCACTGCACATGGCATATTAATAATAGACAGCCAGCTACCCCACATTCCCACTCTTAAAGACGTCAGCTGAATCTATTTACTCTCTGAGTTGCAATTTGGTGACGGAAGTGTGTGTGACAATTAAAGTGACCTGTGGAATGTATCAGGACCTAGACATTTCTCCCAAACCTGGTCCTGGAAAGCTACAGTAAGGATGGGATTATGTTTCAGTTCCGGCCTTCTTACTTGAATACACACTCCAAATCAATCTTCATACAAGAGTCTGTTAAATGGCTTAGATGTGACTGTATCATAAAAGACATCTGCGTCATTAGCAGTGTGACCCAAGCCAGGCGTGGATGGCCAAAACTGAACATAACATACATGATCTATAATCTCTCAATTCTGCTATAACAGAGCATAACCTCAGTCCACCTCTACTGGACCAGAGTTTAGAATGTTCTGTCTACGCCATACTGGATACATGTGCTCACACACACGTGCACGCACGCGCACGCACACACACATACACACACATACACACATATACACACACACACACACACACACACACACACACACACACACACACACACACACACACATTGAACCAGCAGTAATGAATCAGGCTATTAGTCTAGAGCCTCTTCATCCACGTCTGGGTCTCTCCCCCCCCTAATATGTTGTTCCACACTAAAAAATTGAATTTGCCAGTATCTAACCCAGCCAAACCCTATCCCAGATGACGCTGGGCCAAATTGTGCACCACCATATGGGACTCCCAATCATGGCCGGTTGTGATACAACCTGGGATCAAACCAGGGTTTGTAGTGACACGTCTAGCACGGAGATACAATGCCTCAGACCGCGGCGCCACTCGGGACCCCATATGGGTCGTGTAAGTATTAATTTGTGGATGCATGTGGGTGGTAGATCCATTCTGTGGACAAACGTGTGAAGTCACAGTTTGCAGTGAGATCACCACTGCCCCCCCACTTCTCCCACTCCATGTTTTGGTTGTTTGAAGGATCTATTTCCATATCGCAGGCGTTGAGAGCCAAGAAAGAAATAAGGATGTAGAGCGAGGGCTCTTTGGCAAGTCTGGCTCCCATTGCCACAGAAACAAGACGGGCCCCCTTCAAAGGCAGGAGATGGCCGGCTCCCGTGGGGGGAGAGAGGGTGGCACAGCCACGTTAGAATCGCCAGCCGCCTGAGAAAAGGTCAAGGGTCAACTCAGTTGTCATCCATCATAGGTGAGCTAGTGTATAGAGCTGGGGCTGGGGTAGGGCTAGGGGTAGGGCTGAGGCTGGAGTAGGGGTAGGTCTGGGGTAGGGTTAGGACTGGGGCTGGGTCTGAGGTAGGGCTGGGGTAGGGCTGAGGCTAGGGTAGGACTGAGGCTGGGGTAGGGATAGGGCTAGGGGCAGGGGTAGGGCTAGGGCCTGGGGTTAGGGTAGGGCTAGGGCCTGGGGCTGGGGTAGGGATAGGGCTAGGGGTAGGGCTAGGGCCTTTGGCTGGGGTAGGGCTAGGGTCTGAGGCTGGGGTAGGGCTAGGGCTGGGGTAGGGCTAGGGCTGGGTCTGAGGTAGGTCTAGGGGTAGGGCTGAGGCTGGGGTAGGGCTGAGGCTGAGGCTGAGGCTGGGGTAGGGCTAGGGCTGGGTCTGAGGTAGATCTAGAGGTAGGGCTGAGGCTGGGGTAGGTCTGGGGTAGGGTTAGGGCTGGGGCTAGGTCTGGAGTAGAGCTAGGGATAGGGCTGGGGTAGGGCTGAGGCTGGGGCTGGGGTAGAGCTAGGGATAGGGCTGGGGTAGGGCTGAGGCTGGGGCTGGGGCTGGGGCTGGGGTAGGGCCTGGGGCTGGGGTAGGGATAGGGGCTGGGGTAGGGCTAGGGCCTGGGGCTGGGGCTGGGGTAGGGCTAGGGCAGGGCTGAGGCTGGGGTAGGGTTGGGGTAGGGCTAGGGGTAGGGCTAAGGTCTGGGGCTGGGGTAGAGCTAGGGCTAGGGGCTGGAGTAGAGCTAGGGCCTGGGGCTGGGGTAGGGCTAGGGCCTGGGGCTGGTGTAAGGCTAGGGCCTGGGGCTGGGGTAGGGCTAGGTGCTGGGGTAGGGGTAGGGCATGAGGCTGGGGTAGGGGTAGGGCTTGAGGCTGAGTCTGTGTCTGAGTGTTGGTTGTGGGGAAAAAGGGTTGCAACTGGAACTAGGAGAGAGGGGATGGGATATGGGTATATGTCACAGGTAGCTGGTGGAACCTTAATTTGGGAGGAGTGGGTCAGAGAAATAGCAGGAATATAAATGGAATGGTATCAAGTACATCCTACACATGGTTTCCATGTGTTCAATACCGTTCCATTTACTCCATTCCAGACATTATTATGAGCCATCCACCCCTCACCAGCCTCCTGTGGCATAGGTATATGGCTGGAGCTGGTGCTAGGGCTTGGAATGGGGCTGGTGTTGGTGTACAGAGGTTGGAGGGCATGGGACTAGAACCCACAATCTCTTAGTTAATACTATATACCACTTCACTCTTAGAAAGAAAAGTGCTATCTAGAACCTAAAGGGTTCTTCGGGCTGTCCCCATAGGAGAAACCTTTGAACAACCCTTTCTCGTTCCAGGTAGAACCCTTTGGTTCCAAGTAGAACCATTTTGGCTTCCATGTAGAACCCTTTCCAGAGAGGTTTTTACATGGAACCAGAAATAGTTTTACCTGGAATCTAAAAGGGTTATCCAATGAGGACAGTCGAAGAACCCTTTTGGAAACCTTTTTTCTTAGAAATAAAAATAATAATGCAAAATAAAGCATTACCAGCTCTCCCAGAACCAGTCGGCCTGACCCAAACCCATCCACAGAGCAGAATCCGTTCCTCTGGCCCATCTAGACAGGATCAGGACTGCCTTTGTTTCAAGCTCAAAGAGAAAAAGACAGAGAAACACACACACAGTCCTACCCTAGCTGCATCAGAGGACCATCAGAGGACCACAGGAAATAAGATCACATTTTTTAACTGTACTTGGAAAGGGGAATACCTTATCAGTTGTACAACTGAATGCATCTTCCGCATTTCACCCAATCCCTCTGAATCAGAGAGGTGGGGAAGGCTGCCTTAATTGACCTCCATGTCATCAGCACCCAGGGAACAGTGGGTTAACTGCCTTGGTTAGGTGCAGAATGAACAATTTTTAAAAATCTATCAGCTCAGGGATTTGATCCAGCAACTTTTTGTTTACCGTCCCAACGCTCCTGCCCACCAGGCTACCTACCTAGACTTTCTTGTGTGTTATCCTCCATGATTTAACAATGTAAATAAGTCCCAGACTGTATTGTGTGTTATCCTCCATGATTTAACAATGTAAATAAGTCCCAGACTGTATTGTGTGTTATCCTCCATGATTTAACAATGTAAATAAGTCCCAGACTGTATTGTGTGTTATCCTCCATGATTTAACAATGTAAATAAGTCCCAGACTGTATTGTGTGTTATCCTCCATGATTTAACAATGTAAATAAGTCCCAGACTGTATTGTGTGTTATCCTCCATGATTTAACTCATGTGCATGTAAGACATATTCAAGTTTTATGTTTGCTTGTTTTTTTTAAATGGTCGAGTTAATAAACTCAACTAAACCAAAGAAAACTCAAAAGTCTGTCTGTGTTACTGACCTTCAGAGGGGAACGCACAGGAGGGAGAACATGACTATAAGACTAGGTGGTGGTCTGGAGGACTGACTCCTTGGACCATTCTTCTGTCTGTTTGACCCGAGCTCTGCTTGTTGGACGCCACTTCTGGGTCCTGGATGTGAGTGAAAATGAGAAGAAAATAAACAGACGCATCAACAATAATCTCTCAATTCTGCTATACCAGCTAACAGAACATGTCCTCAGTCCACCTCTACTGGACCAGATTCTAGAATGTTCTGTCTACGCCATACTGATACATGTGCTCTCTCTCTCTCTCACACACACACACACACACACACACACACACACACACACACACACACACACACACACACACACACACACACACACACACACACACACACACACACACAGTTCCTCTCATGTACACACAGCAGCCTCAAACAGATACCTCTAGGAGAAGAAAGCATCTCAAGATCAGAGAGTGATGGGGTCGAAGGTTGTGGGCACTGAAGTGTTTTTATTTCCACTTGGCTTTGAGGTGAGAAAAATACCTCTCACTGCTGTAAAATGACCAATGATTGACACGCAGTACACAACACACACACTCTTTTATCTATGCACCACACACACACACACCCGAAAAACACACAGATCAGGTGGACACTCTTTTTGGTGGACTTCTAGGGTCACCTAAAAGGACTTACGTTAGCCTAGGTGTTTTTCCCAAACATGTGAAGTGAACAGGGACATCCCTTCCGAGTTGCTTTCGGTCAATTAGTATTTTGAAGTACTAGCCTAGTTATTCTAAAATGATACGCTTAGAAATAAAGTTTCTGCGGTTCAAAGGCTTTGCAGGAACCCTACTGTAAACACCAAAAAACCTCAGAAATTATTTTGTATTTCTCTTCAGAACGTTTGAACTATGAATAGACCAGTGTTGGGGAAGCTACTCTGAAAATATACAGTAGTTTAACAAGCTACTACTAACTGGGCACAGATGTCAATTCAACGTTGGTTCAACGTCATTTCATTGAAATGACGTGGAAACCATGTTGATTCAACCAGTGTGTGCCAGGGGTTTGAAACAAAATTATTTTCCAATTGTTTCGTTCTGAAGAGTAGAATTATTTGTTTTTGGTTCCGACCAGCAAAATAAAGTTCTGAACCGGTTCAAACCCAAAAAAGTACTGGTTTTAGTTGTTCCTTTAAAAAATCTCTGAAATATTTTTAAAAAACTTTTAGCTCAACATTAAATTACTTCACCAATCATGCAGTGCAGACAGAGCAGCTTGTTATAGAACCGGCAAGCTATAGCTCAGTGAGTTGTTTACATACATTGGCAAGAAAATGTATGTGAACCATTTGGAAATACCTGGATTTCTGCATAAATGTATCATCAAATTTGATCTGATCTTTGTCTAGGTCATAACAATAGACAAACACAGTCTGATTAAACTAATAACAGAAACAATTATATGTTTTCATGTCTTAATTGAACACACAGTATAAACATGCACAGTGCAGGGTGGGAAAAGTATGTGAACCCTTGGATTTAATAACTGGTTGACCCTCCTTTGGCAGCAATAACCTCAACCAAACGTTTTCTGTAGTTGCGGATCAGACCTGCACAATGGTCAGGAGGAATTTTGGACCATTCCGCTTTACAAAACTGTTTCAGTTACGCAATATTCTTGGGATGTCTGGTGTGAACTGCTCTCTTGAGGTCATGCCACAGCATCTCAATTGGATTGAGGTCACTGGGACTCTGACTGGGTCTCTCCAGAAGGCGTATTTTCTTCTGTTGAAGCCATTCTGTTGTTGATTTAGTTCTGTGTTTTGGGTTTTTGTCATGTTGCATCACCCAACTTTTGTTGGGCTTCAATTGGCGGACAGGTAGCCTAACATACTCCTGCAAAATGTCTTGATAAACTTGGGAATTAATTTTTCCTTCAATGATAGCAAGCTGTCCAGGCCCTGAGGCAGCAACGCAGCCCCAAACCATGATGCTCCCTCCACCATACTTTACAGTTGGGATGAGGTTTTTATGTTGGTGTGCTGTGCCTTTTTTTCTCCACACATAGTGTTGTGTGTTCCATCTAAACAACTCAACTGTAGTTTCATCTGTCCACAGAATATTTTGCCAGTAGTGCTGTGGAACATCCAGATGCTCTTTTGCAAACTTCAGACGTGCAGCAATGTTTTTTTGGGATAGCAGTGGCTTCTTCTGTGACGTCCTCCCATGAACACCATTCTTGTTTAGTGTTTTACATATAGTAGACTCGTCAACAGAGATGGTAGCATGTTCAAGAGATTTCTGTAAGTCTTTAGCTGACACTCTAGAATTCTTCTTAACCTCGTTGAGCATTCTGCGCTGTGCTCTTGCAGTCATCTTTGCAGGTCGGCCACTCCTAGGGAGAGTTGCAACAGTGCTGTATTTCTCCATTTCTTACTATGGACTGATGAACATCAAGGCTTTTAGAGATACTTTTGTAACCCTTTCCAGCTTTATGCAAGTTAACAATTGTTAATCTTAGGCCTTCTGAGATCTCTTTTGTTCGAGGAATGGTTCACATCAGGCAATGCTTCTTGTGAATAGCAAACAAACATTTTGTGAGTGTTTTTATAGGGCAAGGCAGCTCTAACCAACATCTCCAATTTCATCTCATTGATTGGACTCCTAGTTAGCTGACTCCTGACTCCAATTAGCTTTTGGATAAGTCATTAGCCTTGGGGTTCACATACTTTTTCCAACCCACACTGTGAATGTTTAAATTATGTATTCAATATAGACAAGAAAAATACAATAATTTGTGTGTCATTAGTTTAAGCACACTGTGTTTGTCTATTGTTGTGACTTAGATGAAGATCAAATCAAATTTGATGACCAATTTATAAAGAAGTCCAGGTAATTCCAAAGGTTTTCACATACTTTTTCTTGCCTCTGTACGTGATGGAAAGACAAGTGTAGGGCGCGTGGAGAGCTGGAAGAACAAGAACAAGGGCTTGAGGGAGTCAAAATAGCAAAAGGAGGAAGCGTTGTGGCTCTACAAATATCTACATATGATGTGGAAAGCTATGATTTTCAGAGTAGGACACCGATTAAAGGCGTTTTATTTTGGCGTTTTGAAGGATATCGAGGCTTCGTGGCTTTGGAAGAACATGCCAGAAGTGGTAGACACATGTCTACTGACCTGAATTATAGATCGCAAAAAAGAGGAAATCCTATCGGTTTTGTTGTCGTTTGATCAACAGTTTCTTCTGACTCGTGAAACTTGGGTATGTGAGATTTGCAGCGAGACCATATGTACAGAAGACACTGCAGTGTTACAATTGTAAAAAGTATGGACACGTGGCAAGTGTTTGTCAAAGGAATAAATATGTTGTAGTTGAAGAGTCCGATGAAGCACGTTGCTGTAATTGTGATGGGAATCACGTTCCTGAGTTCCCGGAGTGCCCTGTAAGGATGAAGGAGGTTGCAGTAGCTAGGATCAGGGCTGTCCAGCAGGACAATAGCTGAAGAAAAAAAAATAGCTGAAGGAGTGAGTTTAGATGAGATGGTAGTGGATGGCCCACAGCCTGCAGTAAATGCCATTCAGGAGAAGAGTCCTGAAACATTAACAGTGAAGTAGGTGGATTTTGTTGCATTTATTGCGCAAGTGATGAAATGCACTGGACAAACTGATATAAAATCTAAGAAACTAGACATTGTGAAGGTGGCAAAAAGATTTCTGGATCTCCAGGACTTTACAGCCTAAATGTTGCAGGGAATAGGGAATGAAGAGGTTCCTCTTCCCAGGTTCCTGAACCTGTGTAGGGATCTGAGTAGACATTTGAATCTAACTGCAGTACGTTTAGTTATTTTTTTTTAAACTTTTGAATATTAGAAGTATATTTTTTCACCCTTCTCTTCTCCATATTATTTAGCATTCATGTTGATAAGTTTTCCGCCCATCCAGTAGGTGGCGGCATGCACCTCTAACGTTGTTTGCGAACCGCCATATCATAGACGAAGAACAAGACGAGTAGGGCTCCAGATGCATTTGAAATGTTTCGGGTGGGGAGAGAGGGAGGAGGAGGAGGCTTGGCTTGAAGCACTGGCATCTTGTGATGACATTCATTGTCTGAATTAGGCCCACAGAATTATACCTACGGAGGAGCGGCTTCTATGGACACATCTCAGCTTTTTGTAGATAATAAATCCAATGTGAAATGTAATAACTATAGTATCCCTAACTAGCATTTAAAAAGTTAATGCATTCTTCTCTAATTAAAAATCTCTCTCCCTATCTTCTGAATCACATGACAACGCTACAGCTATGCTTTGGAGGGGGCGGGGCTTGTAACTTCATTAGGCTACAGCTATGCTTTGGAGGGGGCGGGGCTTGTAACTTCATTAGGCTACAGCTATGCTTTGGAGGGGGCGGGGCTTGTAACTTCAGTAGGCTACAGTTATGCTTTGGAGGGGGAGGGGCTTGTAACTTCAGTAGGCTACAGCGATGCTTTGGAGGGGGCGGGGCTTGTAACTTCAGTAGGCTACAGCAATGCTTTGGAGGGGGCGGGGCTTGTAACTTCAGTAGGCGACAGCTATGCTTTGGAGGGGGCGGGGCTTGTAACTTCAGTAGGCTACAGCTATGCTTTGGAGGGGGCGGGGCTTGTAACTTCAGTAGGCGACAGCTATGCTTTGGAGGGGGAGGGGCTTGTAACTTCAGTAGGCTACAGCTATGCTTTGGAGGGGGCGGGGCTTGTAACTTCAGTAGGCGACAGCTATGCTTTGGAGGGGGAGGGGCTTGTAACTTCAGTAGGCTACAGCTATGCTTTGGAGGGGGAGGGGCTTGTAACTTCAGTAGGCTACAGCTATGCTTTGGAGGGGGCGGGTCTTGTAACTTCAGTAGGCTACAGCTATGCTTTGGAGGGGGATGGACAGGTAGCCTACACGCACACACACTGGCAAAGATATTCAGGTGACAGGCAGACAGTGGAAGACATTCTGATTGACCGAGAGAGGGCTTTGCATAGGCACTTGGTTGCATTTTTTGTCACTACTCTTAAACCCCTGGATTCCATTTATCATAGCACCCTTCGTTTTATCACAGGAGACAATTTTATTACTCATCACTGCATCCTTTACCAAAAGTTTGTTATGGATAATCCTGAATGAATCTTGAATAATGGTGAGTGCAAAAGTTCCAGAGGGTCAAAGATCATACCCCCAGGACATGCTAACCTCCCCTGTTATTGGTATTGGTGAGAGGTTAGAATGTCTTGGTGGTGTGATCTTTGACCCTCTGGAACTTTTGCACTCAGCATGTAAACTCCGTAATTCAACAAAATTATTATTTGTTAAACAAAATCTCTTTCTCTGAGAAATTGTAGCTCAGTATTTGAATTCTTTATTTTATACAGTCATTATTGCTCATCCGGTGTCAATAATTTCTGACCCGACTGTATATGTTAATTAACAGAATGTGTAATTCAGCCTATTAAACACAAAAAGTGAGAATTAGGCAGACTGTCAGAAATGTAGTGTGTAGTTCCAGTGATTAGCTACACTGCTACATCAAATCAAATGAAATCTAAGTTTATTTGTCACGTGCGCCGAATACAACAGGTGTAGTAGACCTTACAGTGAAATGCTTACTTACAGGATCTAACCAATAGTGCAAAAAAGATATTATGTGAACAATAGGTAAGTAAAGAAATAAAAACAACGGTAAAACGACTGTAGCGAGGCTATATACAGTAGTGAGGTTATATACAGTAGAGAGGCTATATACAGTAGAGAGGCTATATACAGTAGAGAGGCTATATACAGTAGAGAGGCTATATACAGCAGATAGGCTACATACAGTAGAGCGGCTATATACAGTAGAGAGGCTATAAACAGTAGAGAGGCTATATACAGTAGTGAGGCTATATACAGTAGAGAGGCTATAAAAGTAGCGAGGCTACATACAGACACCGGTTAGTCAGGCTGATTGAGGTAGTATGTACATGTAGATATGGTTAAAGTGACAATGCGTATATGATGAACAGATAGTAGCAGTAGCGTAAAAGAGGGGTTGGCGGGTGGTGGTTGGGACACAATGCAGATAGCCCGGTTAGCCAATGTACGGGAGCACTGGTTGGTCAGGCCAATTGGGGTAGTATGTACATGAATGTATAGGTAAAGTGACTGTGCATATATGATAAACATAGAGTAGCAGCAGTATAAAAGAGGGGTTGGGAGGGGGAGGGGGCACACAGTGCAAATATGACCTGTTCAGGAGTCTTATGGCTTGCTGGTAAAAACTGTTGAGAATCATTTTTGTCCTAGACTTGGCACTCAGGTACTGCTTGCCATGCGGTAGTAGAGAGAACAGTCTATGACTGGGGTGGTTGGGACAATTCCCTGGTACGACAATTTTTAGGGTTTTCCTCTGACACCACCTGGTGTAGAGGTCCTGGATGGCAGGCGGCTTAGCCCCAGTGATGTACTGGGCCGTACGCACGACCCTATGTGGTGCCTTGTGGTCAGAGGCTGAGCAATTACGTACCAGGGAGTGATGCAACCAGTCAGGATGCCCTCGATGTTGCAGCTGTAGAACCTTTTGAGGATCTCAGGACCCATGCCAAATCTTTTTAGTTTCCTGAGGGGGAATAGGCTTTGTTGTGCCCTCTTCATAACTGTCTTGGTGTGTTTGCCTCATTCTAGTTTGTTGGTGATGTGGACACCAAAGAACTTGAGGCTCTCAACCTGCTCCACTACAGCCCCGTCGATGAGAATGGGGGCGTACTCGGTGCTCCTTTTCCTGTAGTCCACAATCATCTCCTTAGTCTTGGTTACGTGCCTGGCCATGCAGTCGTAGGTGAACAGGGAGTATAGGAGGGGACTGAGCACGCACCCCTGGGGGGCTCCAATATTGAGGATCATCGTGGCAGATGTGTTGCTACCTACCCTCACCACCTGGGGGCGGCCCGTCAGCAAGTCCAGGATCCAGTTGCAGAGGGAGGTGTTTAGTCCCAGGATCCTTAGCTTAGTGATGAGCTTTGAGGGTACTATGGTGTTGAACGCTGAGCTGTAGTCAATGAATAGCATTCTCACATAAGTGTTCCTTTTGTCCAGGTGAGAAAGGGCAGTGTGTAGTGTAATGGAGATTACATAATCTGTGGATCTGTTTGGGCGGTATGCAAATTGGAGTAGGTCTAGGGTTTCTTCGATAATGGTGTTGATGTGAGCCATTACCAGCCTTTCGAAGCACCTCATGGCTTTGGACGTGAATGCTACGGGTTTGTAGCCATTTATGCCGGTTGCCTTTGTGTTCTTGGGCACAGGGACAAGGGTGGTCTGCTTGAAACATGTTAGTATTACAGACTCAATCAGGGACATGTTGAAAATATCAGTGAAGACACCTGCCAGTTGGTCAGCACGTGCCCGGAGCACATGTCCTGGTAATCCGTCTGGCCCCGCAGCCTTGTGTATGTTGACCTGTTTAAAGGTCTTACTCACGTCGGCCAAGGAGAGCGTGATCACACAGTCGTCCGGAACAGGAAATTATTGAACTACTGAAAACACTACCAATATTTTAATTTAGTTCAACTACCACCAAGCTACTGAAAATGTTAGTTAAATTACTAGTTGAATTAGGTGTTTACTACTAATGTAGCAAACTACTTTCCAATACCGGAATAGACAGAAACAACCTGGAATGTAGGGTATTGCTGAAACCAGGGTAAAGAGAAAGAGCCATGCCATGTCCTGTGTGTCCCTCTGGTGGCTGAGGGGTGTTAGTGCAGGTGCGTTCGATCTAGCCTGGGGAGACTCCTGCAGACTCATTCACCCTGGAAAATGTTACAATCCTCCTCCCACTGACACACAGGGTCTAGGTTAAATATAACATCACACACACACAAAGGTAAAATACCTGCGGAGAAGGACTGAGAGTTAGAGAAAGAGAGAGAGAGAGAGAGAGAGAGAGAGAGAGAGAGAGAGGTATACAAACACACACACAGCAATTGGTGAACAGGTTGCGATAAATACCATTGGAAATGAATAATAGCCACTCCATCCTTCCATCAGTATGGAGAGTATGCCACTATCACTTCATTTATGCCACTTTAATAATGTTTACATATCTTGCATTACTCATCTCATATGTATTTACTGTATTTTATACCAGCTATTGCATCTTGTCTATGCTGCTCTGTTATTGCTCATCCATATATTTATATGTATATATTCTTATTTCATTCCTTTACTTAGATTTGTGTGTATTAGGTAGTTGTTGTGGAGTTTTTAGACTACTTGTTAGATATTACTGTACTATCGGAACTAGAAGCACAAGCATTTCACTACACTTGCAATAATATCTGCTAACCATGTGTATGTGAACAATAATATCTGCTAACCACGTGTATGTGAACAATAATATCTGCTAACCACGTGTATGTGAACAATAATATCTGTTAACCATGTGTATGTGAACAATAATATCTGCTAACCATGTGTATGTGAACAATAATATCTGCTAACCATGTGTATGTGAACAATAATATCTGCTAACCATGTGTATGTGAACAATAACATCTGCTAACCATGTGTATGTGAACAATAATATCTGCTAACCATGTGTATGTGAACAATAATATCTGCTAACCATGGGTATGTGAACAAGACAATGTGATTTGATTTGAATATTTCTCATTCTCAAAGGTCAGCTGTGACAACTGATTGGGTTGAACTGACTCCCTAAGAGGCCAAGCCAACAGTAATAAGTCATTCCTACTGCATTTATTTGCCAGACCAGCTCTCAGAATCAGGATCACCTTTATTCACCTACTGAATAATTCATACAGTCAGAATTTTACTTGGTGATATGGTGCTGCTAATGATAGACAATTTTTAGAGGGAGAGGGTTAGACAGAGGGTTAGACAGTGACAGAGGGTTAGACAGTGACAGAGGGTTAGACAGTGACAGAGGGTTAGACAGTGACAGAGGGTTAGACAGTGACAGAGGGTTAGACAGTGACAGAGGGTTAGACAGTGAGGGAGATGGAGAAAGTGAGAGTGAGAGAGAAATCAAACATCACTCTAACAACATATTTCTGAGACTGCATCAAGGTTATTATAGTAAACTAAAACTGAAACTAAAACAAAAACTAATCATGAAAAAACAGTTCAGTAAACTGAAATAAAACAATTAATAAACCCATTGAAAACGAAAACTATACTGAAACTATTATCTTTGACTCAAAACTAACTCAAAACTAACCGAATGATGTTCCGGTTGAATTTTTTTCTAAACTTTGTGCAAAAATCAACGGGGATTTAAGCTTTTGGGAGTTTTCAAGCTACTGAATCTGTTGATTTAATATGCGGATGGAGACGCTTGTGCATAACAATCGCCAGCTAAAAGAGAAACAAATCTAGGTTGCTAACTTGATTCTTCTTACATGTACTACTAAAGTTAAAACGCATCGAACTGGTGTAAACATGGCGAGAGTTTCTTTCCAACACATTCTTTGCACCAGTCTTGGCTCTATTCCTTTTAAATCTAAGTCAAATTGAGATTGACTTTTGGCAATGAATCCCTTTATCTACTTCCACAGAGTCAGATGAACTCATTGTTATGTATCTGTGTGCAGTTTGAAGGAAGTTGCTGACAAGAAACTGTGCAATTGCTTTGCGCAAATGCTAGTTAGCATTGGCTCGCAAAACTACCTCTAACTTCCTTCATACTGGATCGAGATATATAAACATGGTATCCACAAGTTAATCTGAAATTCAAAATCCCAAACTATCCCTTTAAAGTGACATCACAGAAGACACACAGAAATGATGCAACCCAAGTGCTCCTAACTTCCCAAGCATGCTTTCTGTCCCTAACATTAAAACTGAAACTAAAAACTAACTGAAACTAAACATGATTTCAAATAAATAAAAAAATATATAAATATAACAGAAAAACACAAAATTATAATAACCTTCATACCAATCAGTCAGTATTATTTCTCACACAATCCTCATTATTAGAGTCAAACCCAAACATTAGCATGGAATTTTAAATGTGTTTTAATAGTTTGAAACTTACTCGACTTCAGTAACACGAAAAAGGGCCTAAGCCAAGATACAACATCTCCCAGTTTGAGGACTATCTACTGTCTATCTATGTCATAGTGTAGCTGGGTCTTAATGGGGCACAGCGGAGGCTGCTGAGGGGCTCATAATAATGGCTTGAATGGAGAGAATGGAAGGGCATCAAACACATGGAAAACATGTATTTGATACCATTCCACCAATTACGCTCCAGCCATTACCACGAGCCCGTCCTCTGCAATTAAGGTGCCGCTACCCTCCTGTGATCGAGCGCCCTCATAGGAAGATCCGGGAGGTTCACAGTAAAAGGTCAGGACCACATGAAAAGGCTATCTAACGGTCAGCCCAGCCAAAATCAGCCTCATTGTATTATTCATTATTTTATGAAAGAAACAACATGTTAAGAGAAATAACAGACAAGACTTTCTACCGCCTCCCTATCTTGAGTAAAATGTCTATTTGTCATTTTCTCATGTTGCTTCCGCTGCTGTTTGAAATCCAAGGAAAAGTGTAGTCAGTCAGCAGTGTTGTTGTAAGATTGAGCATGTTTAAAAAGAACATCCTGCAACATAAACTCCTTTTTCATTTTCTATTGTTTAAAAAGGATGGCGCCTTTGTTGAGTGTTGCGTGACTGGTGGTCAGTGGTGAATAGTAATTAAGTAAAAATACTTGAAAGTACTACTTCAGTCGTTTTTGGGGGTATCTTTACTATTGTACTTTTTACTCCATTCATTTTCCCTGACAACCCAAAGTACTCGTTACATTTTGAATGTTTAGTAGAACAGGAAAATGGTGAAACTCACACTTATCAAGAGAACACGTGGTCATCCCTACTGCCTCTGTTCTGGTAGACTCACTAAACATATACTTCTTTACTTTTACTCAAGTATGACAATTGTTAACTTTTTCCACCAGTGCTGGTGGTGGTTTATAACTGCAAAATGCATGTTGTATGCATTACACGTTAGTGTCCAGCAGGTGAAGGCAGAGCAATGCAAAGGTCTACCAAGGTATGAATCATAGTACCAGTCACAGGCCTATGGATTTTATATGTTTGAATGTTTGATTGTTTGCATTGTGAATTAGATTCACTTTATTAACTGATTGACTTTGTGATCAATTGATCAACTAACTGATTGTCTAACAGACTTCTCCTCTGGTGACTTCCCTAGGCCATGGTTGTACCTCCCTTCTCCGCCCCCCTCCCTCTCCTAGTGGCTCTGCTTCAGCTTGCAGTACTACCTCTTGTCCACGCGGGGGCGTACTACAGACACAAGCAGCACCCGCAGCAGCATCAGCCCACGCCACACCTGTCCCACATGGGCATAGGGGGTAAGGAGCAGCACCCTCAGCAGCATTGGCCAGGAAAAGAGATGCCCCACATGCAGTACCCCCAGTACAGAAAAGAGATCCCACAGATGTCCATGCACATGGGCAAGACGAACCCCCACAAGGGTGGAGTAGTCAACAGTGGACAGGATAAAGGTGAGACCGAAGGGCAATCTCAAATGACATGTGACTCTGGTCAAAAGTAGGCCAGTAGTATGTTACTTATATTAAAATTATGTCAATCTTCAATGTTTATTACCTTAACCTAACTCGAGTTAGGACACACACACTCTGCCATCTTGGAATGTTTAGACTGAATGGACATCTTACCCCCCACAGGTAAAACCATCCCCAGTGGGGCAGTGGGAGGTCTCCCTGGGGGTCTGCCAGGAGAGCAGGGCCCAGCTGGGCCTCCCGGACCTGAGGGTCCCTCTGGGCCTCCAGGACCTCCCGGGGAAGGACAGCCAGGAGGGGAAGGAAAACCAGGCCACGCTGGTCCCCCAGGATTCCCTGGAATAGGAAAACCAGGACTCCCAGGAATTCCAGGCAAGCCAGGCAGCATGGGAGAGCCAGGAGTACCTGGAGAATTGGGCCCCAGCGGCAGAGAGGGTCCGATGGGGCAGCCAGGGCCTCAGGGGTCCCCTGGTCCTTCAGGTCTTCCAGGGATAGGAAAACTAGGGGCTGGGGGGTTGCCAGGACAACCAGGATCCAGAGGAGAGCCAGGACACAAAGGCCTGCCGGGACTACCAGGATTACCAGGACCCAAGGGTGACAAGGGGATTGGACAGCCAGGACAGCCAGGCCACAAAGGACTAGCAGGACCTCCTGGACCTCCAGGACAGGGAGGGATGCCTGGTGTGGGCAAGCCTGGAATGAATGGCATGTCAGGGCCACCAGGAGGACCAGGGAAACCAGGCCTCCCTGGAGAGCAGGGGCTGGCTGGACCAGCAGGAGAGGGCGGAGAGCCCGGTCCACCAGGGCTGCCAGGTCAGGGAAAACCTGGCCAGAATGGTCTGCCGGGACAACCAGGAATGCCCGGTGGGAAAGGGCACCCAGGCCCTCCAGGTTTTCCAGGGAAGCCTGGATTGCCTGGATTCGGAAAACCAGGATTCCCAGGACCCAAAGGAGATAAGGGGATGGGTGGGATGCCTGGAGGCCCAGGACCAAAGGGAGACAAGGGCCATGGAGGACTGCCTGGTATGCTAGGACAGCCTGGATCAATTGGACCAGCTGGTCCCCTTGGCCCTATGGGACCCCCTGGAGGTCTGGGTCAACCAGGGCCAAAAGGCGAGGCTGGAGAAGGAGGTCATAAGGGGTTGCCTGGTAGGCAAGGGGAGCCTGGTCCTACTGGACTGACTGGTCAGAATGGCTTCCCTGGAGAGGGAGGAGAGCCTGGGCCAAGGGGTCCCACTGGGCCTGTAGGACCCCAAGGGGAAGGCGGACACAAAGGGTTACCAGGCGCCCCTGGCATTCCAGGCCTACCTGGGCCAAAGGGAGAGGGAGGACTTCCAGGCGAGAAGGGTCCCCAAGGTCCTAAGGGCATTCCAGGTCTGGGAGGTGCAGGTGGGCCGATCGGACCTCCTGGTGCTCCTGGGTCTAAAGGTGACAGCGGAACTCCTGGTCTTCCCGGCGTTGATGGTAAGGGAAACCCAGGTGTCCCTGGTCCTCTTGGACCTCCAGGTAAAGAAGGTCCTGGAGGACCACCGGGAAGCCCAGGCCAGCCAGGTCCACCTGGTCCCCCAGGGCCTCCCGGACCCACTGACATGGGAGCAGTCCTCCCTGAGATGGGTTTTCCTCCTGGGCTGGACGGAGTCAAGACTGCCGGTTATGGCAAGAAGGGAAAATATGGAGGAAACGGAGGAGAAGTGATGGGCCCCAACGGCCTGGAGATGCCCGCGTTCACGGCTCTGGTGACCACGCCCTTCCCACCTGTGGGCACGGCTGTGGTGTTTGACAAAATCCTGTACAACGGCCGTCAGAACTACAACCCCCAGACAGGCGTGTTCACCTGCGACATGCCCGGGATCTACTACTTTGCCTACCACATCAGCTGCAAAGGTGCCAACGTGTGGGTGGCGCTGATGAGGAACGATGAGCCTGTGATGTACACATATGATGAGTATAAAAAGGGCTTCCTGGATCAGGCATCGGGGAGCGCAGTGTTACCTCTACAGCCCGGGGACACTGTGTACCTCCAGCTACCCTCGGACCAGGCCGCAGGACTATACGCTGGCCAATACGTCCACTCCTCCTTCTCTGGGTACTTGTTGTACCCCATGTAAGAACACCAACCTTCAGAGAGGAAGAGATGGTCACAAAGAGAGAGAATGTTGGAGAAATGTAAACATTGATTATAGAATTCTTTAAATTGATATGTTGTTTTAAAAACATCAATTATCTGCTGAGATTGACGCTGTTGAGATCGACAGTGACGGGAGGACATGTCGGACCATCCCAGGGAAATTCTGAGAGAGGAGTGTGCTTGTGTGAGGGTACATATATGCAGTTTTTAATAACAATTTATGTTGGGGTACAAAGATTGCTGTATCTATCTACTGGTCTGAGAAGTTGTCACAACAACACTGCATTAAAATATTCCATTACAGCAACTGGGTTCATTTATTGTAAAATGTGGTGATATATATTGGTTTGATTTATAGTACAGCACAGACTGATGTGGAGACTGTAGAAGAAAGAATGGGATATCTGAGGTACATATTTAGTATTGTGTTTTCCCCAGCCCCTACATGTTCCTATTTAAACTGGCAGCTGCCATAAACAAAACTGTGGCAAAGAATGTAAATTGGATAACTTTAAAAAGAAAACTAAAGAAAATAAATTGAATAGCTATATTGGCACCTGAACTTTTGTATTACGGTACTTATAAAATGGTAATTGAAAACCAATAGAGACAGTTCAAGATTCACATAAAGTGGTGCTATCATTTATGTGACATTTTAGTTTGTTACATAACTTTGTTGTTTTGTTTTTGTTTTATTTGTGTGATTACTTTTTGTTGTTACTTTTGCAGACAAGCATCATCTGTGATGTTTATAGGGGTGATTTTGTTGCATGAAATGGATGGGAATGTAATACATTATGGGTGTATTGGTTCAAAGCGATGCCTCTTGTGGCACGTACAGAGTAATGCTCCAACAGACGCTGACTAGCCCACAAAAATGAAAACCACTGCTCTCATTACAAAGCCCCTTCTTGCTGTATGTCTCTGTTGTCAGCTGAATGAAGCAGGAGCACTATACTGACAGAGGTATGAAACAAGTTTGACCAACAGATAGACACTCATTTTGATGGCCTATACGGTTATGTAAGTAGGATAGGAATTGATAATCAATTGTGAATAACTTTTGAAAAAGAGAATTGAATGAATTAATTACTCTGGGGAAAATGGTGTGTAGGCCTATTCCCTCTGGGTTCAGCAGTACAGAATTTAAGTAATTGGGTTAAAGGTACTGTATGTGGAGGTTAAGATTGAAGGTTAATAAATACTTTGATGTCAATTAGCGAGAATAATGCCCAAAACAAACCAGGAGGAGGTGTTTGTGGTTACAAGTTAGTGAGGAGACTTATAGACAACGAATATAGACAAAGAATAGAATGTCAAAAGAGAGAGGGGGAAGGGTGAAAATGCCTTCCTGCATGCCCCCTCCCTCACCTCTCACCCACCTATATATCCCTATACCTCACCCCTCTAGTCTACCCTTCCTTTCTACCCATCTCTACTCTTCTACCCCTCCCCTGACTCCAGGTATCAATTCTGTTTTCTATCTTTATTTCACTCAATGGTGCTAAACACAGTATAATCTAGAAGAAAAAGAAACGCACACCTATTAAGACGAGGTGCTGGCTAGCGGAGTAGAAAACTTGAAAATAAAAGAGAGCCGCACACTCTAGGAGCTCAGATGCAAAAATGTAATTACCAACGTTTCAACAGCCAAGGATTATACCCTGATGAAGACAGCTTGGCTGTCGAAACGTTGGTAATTACATTTTTGCATCTGAGCTCCTAGAGTGTGCGGCTCTCTTTTATTTTCAAGCTAAACACAGTATAACCAAACAAAACCTTGAGTTTTTATGTTTTTACTGTTATACTGTAGATGTTGTTTTTTAAATAAAGATGATTTAACTAAAAGGTCATGCGTTATTCTTATTTTAACATATATCAAAACATGTATAATTTTATTGTGTGACACTGATAAGTGCATATCAGATTAGTCCAGTTCACCAGTCAAAATTCAATAAAGTAATTTTACTTGCCCCGGATGGCCAGTAAATATCCTCTGGCTCTGTCTTGATCATATTGCTCTTGACTGATATGCCATATTGAGAAGAGATGAGCATTCTGTGCTGCCAGAGACAGACAGATACTCTAAGTTGACTCGCCCATGGTTATTAAATGGTATCAAATGCTCAAGACAAAGATCAATAAAGGTAAATAGGATTCATCCTATAGCTTCTTCTATCACACATTTTTTGGCACATCTATTGAGTACCACTTGAGGGTGTGGCAAAACGTAATGTTAATTTTAATCAAATGTGTTATTGTATTTCGTCGTTTTAAGAGGTGCTTTCTTTTTTCCGCAAAACACAAAAGGAAACGCGCCTGGTGTCTTACCAACAATTATGTTTCCGTGATGGAAAACGAAGCAGACAAAAAAATAGTCAATGGACCAGTCTCGAAAGGCTCACGAAGGATGTTGAGAGAAAATGGGATGCTGCGACTGATGTGATGCGCGTGCGCAGTGCGCACAACGCATGTGTCTTGTCCTCTATTCAGCCGGCTTCTATCTATTCACCCAGCTTCTATTAATCTTGGCATTTAGGCATATGTAGGTACTGTAGTAGCTCGCTAACTACGTTCATTCAGCATCTCAGTAACAAACGGTAAGAATCCTCAATTAATTGTTATTTTTAAACTACTGTACGGTGAATTACTGCATTCAATGCAATTTTCAGTACGCTAGCCAGTTAGCGATTGCTAACGTACGTTAGCATTACAATTTATTAGCAGGTGAAATATGGATGACACATGGATGAACCGATAAATCGGTGAAACGTTTGCATACAAAGACATTTATGCAGCGAGAGTGTGATCTCGGTAACCTCATTTCCAAGAGGACAATGAATGAATCCGCTTAACATAGCTAGCTAACCTGACCGACCAACTGCTTGTGAAAGTTATGCTAGCTAACGTTAAATAGCGAACGTTAGCAAAGCTTTCCCAGTTGCCAGAGAAATATGCAACTAGCTACTATTCATATCTATTGATGTTATATTACGGTTGATAAAACAACTTAAATAATAGACGATCTTCTAATATTCAATTGTTTAAGTGTAGAAATAGAAGACTGATCATCACATCTCAGTGTGTCTGTCTGCATGGATCAACTCTTTGTCATTGTCATGGATTAAATGCATGTAAAGAACGCATATGCTCATTATTGATGAATCAGATGTGGGCAAAATAAATTATAAAATGTACACCAAGTCAAATAAGACAAATTATTGTTTTTGGTTTTTGGGTAAGCAGGTTGTTACCATGACGTCTCGTGTGGGCCCTCGAGCTGCAGGTACTGATGGGAGTGACTTCAAACACAGAGAGAAGGTGGCCTCACACTACCAGATGAGGTAATCTGTCATGTCTGTCTGCTGGCTGGCTGGCTGTATGCCTGTGTCTGTGTCTGTCTCTGCGCTTGTTTGTCTGCCTGTCTGTCTGTCTGCGCTTGCCTTTCTGTCTGTCTGAGTGCGCCTGCCTGTCTATTACCATATTGTTTATAGTTATCCATTAACCATACTGTCTCAACTCCCTCTCCCCCTTTTCCCTGTGTCTCCAGCGCCTCGCTAAAGTCTGAGATCCGGAAACTCAACTTTGTCCACCTGCTGCTCTGGCTCCTGGTGGCGGCCCAGGTGATCGTCAGCAAACTTGACCTGGTGCCAAGCGATAAAGTGGCTGAGCCCTACAGATGGGAGTACCCCTACCTGATCAGTCTCTTTCCACTGGTCACCGGCAGCCTGTCACTGCCCAAGAACAACATCAGCTACCTGGTGATCTCCATGATCAGCTCAGGCCTGTTCTCCATCGCTCCACTCTTCTACGGCTCCATGGAGATGCTCGGCGAGGCCCAGCAGCTGTACCGCCACGGCAAGGCTTACCGCTTCATCTTTGGCTGGGCGGCGGTCACCGTCATGTACCTGGTGATGGTGGTGGCGGTGCAGGTGCACGCCTGGCAGATCTACTACAGCAAGAAGCTGCTGGACGCCTGGTTCGACTCCACACAGGAGAAGAAGAAGAAGTGATGAGGATGTTTTGTGGGTTTTGAGGCTAGGGGAAAACTGTTTGTGTTTTTCTCTCTGTCTTTAGGATGCATATATTAGTATATTCTGTTATTTATTTATTACCTCATGCAATCACTGGCTATTATGTCTTTCCAGATGGTCTATCCAACACACATTTTCTCGCCAAAACACGCATACTCTCTCTCTCCATTTCAAAGACACTCAGGTGTATACATTTTCTCTCACATACACAAACAATTAGTGGCGCAGCGGTCTAAGGCACTGCACCTCAGTGCTAGAGGTGTCACTACAGACCCAGCATCGTTAGGGTTTGGCTGGGGTAGGCCGTCATTGTAAATAAGAATTTGTTCTTAACCGACTTGCCTAGTTAAATAAAATAAATGAAAATAAAAGCAATTCTCTACTTTGTTTATCTGGCCTCAGATAATAAACGATAGAGACTGCAGCTCCTTCTGAGACCACAATATTTACAGCTGTTGTGAAGCATTTAGACGTATGAACCAAGCCCTTGTGTGAGACTGCAGCATGACGGAGGATCTCTACTGACTCTTTGTCTTAACAGTGGAGGAATGAGGGCTGGACAAGTTTGTTGTCACGGTTTCAGTAAATTGACATCCGCCGACTAGTCTGTCAATATTGAAAGCCCTGTAAGGCATGCGCTCAAGTACTGTGTAAAGCTTGAGACTGAGAGACATGGGATGTTGTGTTTCAAAGGCAAAAAAAATGTATGCATCATTGCGCTAAAGTTGGCCTGACAGGTTAGTCTGTGTCTTGACAGCTATCAAGGGGTCTTGATTTGCCCCTGTAATGTGCCCAAACTGTAGTGCTCATCAGGGTTTTTGTCAATACCAGTCAATTCATATAGTAAACCAAATATAATTTCCAAATTATCATTGATAAGCATTGAAGAGAATTGGAATTTCAGTGTACTTCCTGAATTGACTGGATTTGAAATGGAATTGACCCCAACCCTGGTGCTCATCATTCATATATCTCTTCTGTTCTGTTCTGTATGCTTGACCCTTTGCTCCCTCACTTTTTATGATTATGTTTTTACCACCAATAAAAAGGGAAATTAAATCCTTGTTGTCTTGATTGTGTCTTTAGTTGTCTTGATTGTTACAAACCTTGTGATGTGCTTGATGAGTAGTTTCATCACAGTTGCTTTCACCATATAATCACAGTAACCTTTGAAATTAAGCAAAACATGTCTAGTAAAAGTCAGTATAGAGGAAACCACATCACACAGAGTCACATATTTCATATAAAACTCAATTTCTCAACCTGCTCCTATGCAGTGTTGTAAAGTACTTTAGTAAAAAATACTTGAAAGTACTACTTAAGTAGTTTTACTTCACTACATTCCTAAAGAAAAGTATTTACTTTTTACACCATACATTTTCCTTGACACCCTAAAGTACTCTTTACATTTTAATGCTTAGCTGGACAGGAAAATGAGCAAATTCACACACTTATTAAGAGAACATCCCTGGTCATCCCTACTGCCTCTGATCTGACGGACTCACTAAACTCATGCTTCGTTTGTAAATGATGTCTGAGTGGTGGAACGTGCCCCTGGCTATCCGTAAATTAAAATAAGACAATGATGCTGTCTGGATTGCTTAATATAAGGAATTTAAAATGATTTACACTTGTACTTTTACTTTTGATACTTAAGTAAATTTTAGCAATTACATTTACTTTTGATACTTGTGTGTAATTCAAACCAAATACTTTAGCCTTTTATTCAAGTAGTATTTTACTGGATGACTTTCACTTGAGTCATTTTCTATTAAGGTATCATTACTTTTACTCAAGTATGAAATTTGGGTACTTTTTCCACCACTGTTCCTAGGCAGAAAAAAATACGTCAAATTGTTGAGTCACTACTGCGCGCTCCGCTGTATGCCACGTACAGGTTTACGTCGACAAGCGGGCAGACTTCCTCATGTGAGGCTAGGATTCTGTGTTTGCCAGCCCTGGTTAAATATTTTGGCTGACAAGGTCCTGAGAGAAATACCGACACAACAGTGGGATTAAGTCGTCCAGTTACAGGTGGGATACATATAGCTGTCTGTTTCGATATGGCTAATATTGACAACCTGGATCACAGTTAGCATTTCAACCTAACGAATGATACTAGCATCGGGTTTGTTATGTTTTTAAAGTCACATTTGTTTTATTTTCTCAAAGACCTCTCTTAAATTGTATACATAATGTTATCGGTGCAATGATATTGTTTTTTGTATTAAATTAAATCGAAGTTTCATTCTCTGATGCTAAACTGTGAATTATTTTGCAGGAAGTCAACATTCTAACTATAAATGGGAGTTTTGAGTTGGTCTGTATTTGGCATGGTTCTACATTCTGTCAGTTACAGGAAAATTGGCTATGTAATGATCCAACTTGGCTTTCTTACTAGCTAGTTAGCGAGTTACATTCGTTTTGACACCTCTAACAACAATACAATTATCTAGTTATGTTAGCTAACAATATAACCAGTGCAACAGATTTTGAGCCAGAGTTAGTTATTGGCATAACAGCAAACTAACGAGCTGTCAAATTACCACGCTAGGTAACGTTAGCTTTCATGTCATGAATCACTGCAAATAAAATGACAAGCTGTAATCCCGAACCTCGCCCTTTCATTAGTCAGCAAGTTAATGGAATTACTTCTGTACAAGCCTTATGTTAAATTGAGATGGGTGTCATAACTTGCTATATTATGCGAACTATCTAGACATACACCTTTTGTTGGTAGCTAATTTAGCTAGCTTGTTTGCTAGCCAAAGGCCAGACCAACAAGTTCAAATCAGGATCAACTAAAGTAGTTGCATTTGACGTGATTGAATATATGTATTGTAATTGTTTTTTGATAAAAGGCCTATCTGGGTGTGGACTGGATAGGGAAGGGATTGTTCATCATAAACTAATCAGTTCAGCTAGTGCTTATATTATTCTGATGATATTAACCAGTTGTGTGTCATGAACCATGATCCACTCAACACATTCTACAAACTCACTCTTTCAATTCAAGTTAGTACTTGGCCTATATAGGCCCAAGTCTCTTTGTAGGGATGCATAAGAACCGGCCTGCCAGCTCAGCCTGGCATTTATTTTTTTAAACGTTTGAAGCAGAACTGTACAAAATAGTAAAGTGGTTCCTAGAGGGCAGTGACCACTGGCCAGCTGTAGTGCATTCTATGTCATGCAAAGGTAAAGATGAGTGAATCCAATTGGGTTGCTAGATGAATGATTCTTCCATTTTTCCATGGTCCAAACACTTTGTATCTGAAGGATGTTTTAACTGATGGTGCTGATCTGTTTTTCAATGGTTGTTTGTGGCTCACTAATCATCTATAGCAGTGGTTCCCAAACTGGGGTGGGGGGGATGCATGACAAAATATGTAGAATTGCAGGAAATGAGCTTTAAACCTGCACAACTCTCTTCACCAACAAGAGGGGTGTGAACAGTTTGTCATGAACAGTGCTTGTTCCTATAGAAACCTACATGATTCCTGTGTAATGTTCCATCTCCTTCCTGTTGTGATGTCCCCTCCAGAGGTGGGAGCAGTAGACTGTACCATGAACGGACAACTGGACCTGAGCGGCAAGCTGATCATCAAGGCCCAGCTGGGCGATGACATCAGACGCATCCCCATCCACAATGAGGACATCACCTATGACGAGCTGGTGCTGATGATGCAGCGTGTCTTCAGGGGCAAGCTGCAGAGCAACGACGAGGTCACCATCAAATACAAGGACGAGGGTAAGCATGGAAGGGGACTGGGCCGTTCTGGAATAAGATGGATTATCACAATACTGGTTGTCCGTGTGCTGCTAACTACTTAGCTTCCTCCACTGTCCGACTGCCCCATACTGGGCTCAAACCAGTGATCCTCTGCTTAGCAACACAAATGACAGCCCTCCTTGATAACGTGTAAACCGATAGAACCATACAAAAGGTACCAATTTGGATGGCTCCATCCGCAACATTTTAAGATGGCTGTGAAATAAGTTTACGTTCTTAACTCCGTTGTGCTAGCTAGATGCCATCTGACCCCTCAACATTTAGCTGCTCCCTGCTGGATGCCATCTGACCCCTCAACATTTAGCTGCTCCCTGCTGGATGCCATCTGACCCCTCAACATTTAGCTGCTCCCTGCTAGATGCCATCTGACCCCTCAACATTTAGCTGCTCCCTGCTAGATGCCATCTGACCCCTCAACATTTAGCTGCTCCCTGCTGGATGCCATCTGACCCCTCAACATTTAGCTGCTCCCTGCTGGATGCCATCTGACCCCTCAACATTTAGCTGCTCCCTGCTGGATGCCATCTGACCCCTCAACATTTAGCTGCTCCCTGCTGGATGCCATCTGACCCCTCAACATTTAGCTGCTCCCTGCTGGATGCCATCTGACCCCTCAACATTTAGCTGCTCCCTGCTAGATGCCATCTGACCCCTCAACATTTAGCTGCTCCCTGCTGGATGCCATCTGACCCCTCAACATTTAGCTGCTCCCTGCTGGATGCCATCTGACCCCTCAACATTTAGCTGCTCCCTGCTAGATGCCATCTGACCCCTCAACATTTAGCTGCTCCCTGCTGGATGCCATCTGACCCCTCAACATTTAGCTGCTCCCTGCTAGATGCCATCTGACCCCTCAACATTTAGCTGCTCCCTGCTAGATGCCATCTGACCCCTCAACATTTAGCTGCTCCCTGCTAGATGCCATCTGACCCCTCAACATTTAGCTGCTCCCTGCTGGATGCCATCTGACCCCTCAACATTTAGCTGCTCCCTGCTGGATGCCATCTGACCCCTCAACATTTAGCTGCTCCCTGCTGGATGCCATCTGACCCCTCAACATTTAGCTGCTCCCTGCTGGATGCCATCTGACCCCTCAACATTTAGCTGCTCCCTGCTAGATGCCATCTGACCCCTCAACATTTAGCTGCTCCCTGCTGGATGCCATCTGACCCCTCAACATTTAGCTGCTCCCTGCTGGATGCCATCTGACCCCTCAACATTTAGCTGCTCCCTGCTGGATGCCATCTGACCCCTCAACATTTAGCTACTCCCTGCTGGATGCCATCTGACCCCTCAACATTTAGCTGCTCCCTGCTGGATGCCATCTGACCCCTCAACATTTAGCTGCTCCCTGCTGGATGCCATCTGACCCCTCAACATTTAGCTGCTCCCTGCTAGATGCCATCTGACCCCTCAACATTTAGCTGCTCCCTGCTGGGTGCCATCTGACCCCTCAACATTTAGCTGCTCCCTGCTGGATGCCATCTGACCCCTCAACATTTAGCTGCTCCCTGCTGGATGCCATCTGACCTCTCAACATTTAGCTGCTCCCTGCTAGATGCCTATCTGACCCCTCAACATTTAGCTGCTCCCTGCTGGATGCCATCTGACCCCTCAACATTTAGCTGCTCCCTGCTGGATGCCATCTGACCCCTCAACATTTAGCTGCTCCCTGCTGGATGCCATCTGACCCCTCAACATTTAGCTGCTCCCTGCTGGATGCCATCTGACCCCTCAACATTTAGCTGCTCCCTGCTGGATGCCATCTGACCCCTCAACATTTAGCTGCTCCCTGCTGGATGCCATCTGACCCCTCAACATTTAGCTGCTCCCTGCTGGATGCCATCTGATCCCTCAACATTTAGCTGCTCCCTGCTAGATGCCATCTGACCCCTCAACATTTAGCTGCTCCCTGCTGGATGCCATCTGACCCCTCAACATTTAGCTGCTCCCTGCTGGATGCCATCTGACCCCTCAACATTTAGCTGCTCCCTGCTGGATGCCATCTGACCCCTCAACATATAGCTGCTCCCTGCGAGATGCCATCTGACCCCTCAACATTTAGCTGCTCCCTGCTGGATGCCATCTGACCCCTCAACATTTAGCTGCTCCCTGCTGGATGCCATCTGACCCCTCAACATTTAGCTGCTCCCTGCTGGATGCCATCTGACCCCTCAACATTTAGCTGTTCCTTGCTGGTAATGGAAACGGATGTTGTCTACCCATACACTTGAGAATATATCCTCCCTCCCCTTTTTTAGAGTTATTATTGGAAGTAAGAGAATATGTTAATGTGAGGGTTTCTACCTCACAGCTTTCACCAATTCAGTCATTTCAGAATAGTCATTATCTTAGGAAATAAGGATTCATTGTGAAAGTATTAGAACGTGGCCTCATTCTGATTTGGGTTCTGAATGATGTTCCCTGCTCTCTTCTCTTCCTGTAGACGATGACCTCATTACTATTTTCGACAGCTCGGACCTGTCTTTCGCCATCCAGTGCAGTAGGATCCTCAAACTCACTCTCTTCGGTAAGATATTATCATACACATACATAACCATCCCTTCCTTTTTTTACTATAGGCCTAAGTGCTGCTGTGCCAAGCGCGCCCATCCTTGAATAATCAAAACAACTTGATTTTTCCCGTAGGATATTAAAGTAGGCTCATTCTGTTTTTCTAGTCTTTGTTATGGTACTGTACTATATATAACTTATGTCCTTTGTATCCTCTTGACTGCTCATTCTGACTGTACCATTCCAACAGCACCCTCTCTCCAAAAGTTAAGGTTCATTTCCAGGAACATGCCACAGGGAGGCAGTCTAGTCTCATAGTTTGACATTGAACCTGAGGTCTTCATAGATCTACCTGAACTTGATTACCCGAGATCCGACCCAGTCACATTTTGTAGTTAACCCTCGGATCCCGCTCGGTGGCCACGGGCCTCGGATCTTTGTGAAAATATGTGAAATACTGACCGGATCCCAAATTACATTTGAAGAGTTTAGTTCCTAAACAACATTTCATACATTTTAAATGTTATCTTAGGGCTGAATGACTGTCAGGGGGGGTCCCTTTTCATCAAATCAGATGTGTCATTTTGTGACAAAAAGACAAATTTGCTTTATTAAAACAAGCCACTTATGTGATGTGGGGTAAAATAGCCTACTTGTTGTGAGAGAGGAGGACGCACAGCGGAAAAGAGTGATAGCACCTAGACTATATAAAGTGAGTTTCTGAAACATTGAGTCAGTTGTTCTTTGCAGACGTGAAGAAGAAACTGAATGAAAGACCGTAGAGGGAGGAAAAAACAACAGTCATCTGTATACCCCTCATTTATGTACATTGTGGATATGAAGGGGAAAAGGGTTGCCCATATTGTCAAGACCTGAGCTATTTAATTAGTTTTATTTATAAAATTTACTACTTTATTTAGGGTATTTCATTTATTTTTTAAAGCTTTGTCTATTTAGTAGGCTTTTGCTATTTATTTAGGCTTTTTCCTTTGTTTAAAACCCCCTAGAGTCGATGCCTGCGCCCCGGTGGAAATCTCATTAGCATAATAATATCTGCATAAAAATGTCAGTTTCAGCTAGAGATTGTTTATTTTTTTTGCATTGAATCTGTCTCAGTCCACCGCATCTGCTGATGTCACTTCCGCACCCCAGGCTTAGACGGGGCTTACCTAGACAGTTGTGTGTTCAAATAACAGTTGAACTAATGTTGAATATCTCGAGTCAAGTGTGATATTTGTCAGCATAAAGATGAGTGGCTCATTTATGCTCTAGATTTGTGGCTTTCGTTCAAAATAAATAAGCTATATAATGCAGAGTTATTTACACATTCTTTCTGATCGTCTTTAATAAAGAACAGATATTTGACTAAGTTAATCTGCTCATGTTTGCGGTAGACTCATTGCCGTAGGCTTATCTGCAGAAATATTGTCTTTCTAATGTTGGAAGGCTGCCGATTTGATTGGGTAATGCATGGATAGGAATAAGAAATATCAGGACAACTTGTCTCTTCAACTCTCAGAACAGTAGGACTACACAACCGTGGCATGGATTACTTTTCGATCAAACCCATATCCAAACCAGACTGATTCTGCGGGCCTAAAGGCTATATCTCCATTTAATTTAGAACAAAAAATATTAGGCTATTATATGAGTTAGACCTGAGTTGTAGAACGACATATTTTGGTAGGCTATAACACTTGCTAGCGTCCTAAAATCACAAAATAAAAATCCTTGAATCTAAAAAATGTGGTCAACAGAAACATGCAATTATAGCGTTGGTATACTGAACTCTAGATCAGGGATCATCAACTAGTTTCATCCACAAGCCGATTTAAAAAAAATAATAATAATAATAATAATTTGAAAATTATTGAGCGGATGTTCGGGTGTCTGGAACATTAAACCATTTTTGTCGACTGCAAATTGATTGCAAGAAGCCCAAACAGAGATAATATTTGACTGAATCATTTTAAACCTTGCTTACATTCGTATATGATCATGTGCGGGGGAATATTTGAACAGATTTCCAAAATTCAAATCACTTGGGGCTGATATCCTGGTGTTTATACAGTCTTATGTCCAGCAATGAAAATGATCAAATAAAAATATATTTGTTTTTCTCAAAAAATGTGTGAGGCCAAATAAAACCACCTAGCGTGGCAGTAAAGCTAAAAAAGAATGTTTCTTTCTTATCCGTTTAAGTCGGATACAGACCTGACCCAATTTGGATCCAATTCTCTCTCAGGTCGGACATGTTGTGTCAGATCTGGTCCACCTCGTATCCGAACTGGATCGGATATTGATTTCCCCCCCCATAATACTGGATCCTGTTGGTTGGGTAGAAATGTAATGGTTCGGATCTCAATTTTTGGATCCAAGAAGACCTCGACATTGAACTCCTACTTCGTACCCCTTGACACTTTGTTTTTCTCTCCTGCCAGTATTGTCCCAAAGGCAGTGTTCCTATGCTGGTTGGTTAGTAGAGGCACCAAGCTATACTACTTTTCACATGTCTCTCAGGAATTGAGCTCCATCTCGGGCTCCATGTTGTCAACCCCTTTTCAGAGAGTTTTAAGAGTGTGCTCTGCAAAGGATGGCAGATGGACGACGAAGACTTTTGTCTGGTTTAGGCCTAATCATCATAATGCCTTCTGATCTTCTGCCAGTGCCAGAGACATCCCTGTCCCTACGTGTGTGTGTGTGTGTGTGTGTGTGTGTGTGTGTGTGTGTGTGTGTGTGTGTGTGTGTGTGTGTGTGTGTGTGTGTGTGTGTCCATGTCCATGTCACAGTATTGTACTCTGGCCATGTGTTATGCTTCCGCCTTTGTTTCACAGTGCAGAAATGTCAGATATGCATAACTGTTTACACAAACACACCTCTCCCTCTCATCTCCAATGCCAGCAGGCCCCATGATGTAATATCCTGTGCTCTGTTCCCAATTACACCCCAGTGTCCCTGAACTATCCCTGCTATTATTAGAGAGGGAGCGGCAGAAAGTAAATGTTTTGGGGATATTTGACTCCATCCTGAGACTTTAGTGCCGAGGCCTGGAGCGCCAGCACGTCCTGCCGGCCGTGACCTCACGTGTAGTCGATATTCCCAGACATGTGTACAGGGATTGGGAGCAGGAGGGGAGAGTAGGATTCATCCCGACTGTCCGTCTCCATCCAGGGCCTTTTTCTGACCCGCTGGGTCTCTGCTCACACAGGAATCTGGAATTCTGTCTGTAGAATGCCCTTGTATGTCATATACTACAGTCACATTGTCACATATACCATGTGTCCAAAGCTCCCATCATGCATTTCAACTGAGCTTTATTTGTTGGGCTTCCTGTAGTGTAGAACTGTGCTCATCTGTCTGTACTAGTTGTGCTCCAGGAGTTGAGTGTTGGTCACATCTCAAATGACTCCCTGTTCCCCATTGAGTACACTACTTCTAGCCAGAGCCACAGCCTTAGTGTCGCTTTGTGGTTTCAGTCATGTGGTTTCTGTGTCAAGCCAGAGTACTGTAGGACTGCTCATCTCCCTGCTCTTTTTGTACCCATTGATGGGCATACTCTCCCTCTCCTCTGTGCCCCTATAATCTCTATCTATTGATTCATTCCAGTGCTGATGAGGATTGTGTTGTGCTATGGCAGCCTGTAAGACTGGGACTCATTGAGATGATACATGGTTCCCAAACTTTTTCACTCCGGCTCCCTCTCCAGCATTGGGGAACATCTTCCCCCTGCGTCTATTTCTATGGGCAGAAGCTCTGTTCATGACACAAACTGTTCACACTCCTCTGCATTCACACAGGACCAAAATAAATGTACTGGACTCATGTTATAGTGATCAGAAGGACTGTCTGGTACAGATCACTGTATCCTATAGCTCTGGGATGCTGCAAGGTGGGTGGAGAGAGATTGAAGAGGTGATCCTCACCCTTACCATTGTGAAGTTCCATACCATTATATATTTGAACTGTAATAATGTTATATTGTCTCACACTTATTTTGTCTCGTACTCTTCTCACTCTTCCCCCAATATATCCCCTCCCTAGCTTTCTTTCTCTCTCCCTCTCTCGCTGTCTGTCTCCCTCGCTTTGTCTCTCGCTCTCAATTCAATGACAACGTGCCACAAATCTTGCTGCTGTGATTGCCTACTGTGTTATTTGGCCTAACATGAAGGGGAGTTTATCAATATTTTATTTGTTTTTAAATTGTTTATGGGTCCGAGTGATCTGTGGGAAATACACTGAACAAATCAAATTGTATTTGTCACATACACATGGTTAGCAGATGTTAATGCGAGTGTAGCGAAATGCTTGTGCTTCTAGTTCCGACAATGCTGTAATAACCAACGAGTAATCTAACCTAGCAATTCCACAACTACTACCTTATACACACAAGTGTAAAGAGATAAAGAATATGTACATAAAGATATATGAATGAGTGATGGTTCAGAATGGCATAGGCAAGATGCAGTAGATGGCATCGAGTACAGTATATACAGTGCCTTGCGAAAGTATTCGGCCCCCTTGAACTTTGCGACCTTTTGCCACATTTCAGGCTTCAAACATAAAGATATAAAACTGTATTTTTTTGTGAAGAATCAACAACAAGTGGGACACAATCATGAAGTGGAACGACATTTATTGGATATTTCAAACTTTTTTAACAAATCAAAAACTGAAAAATTGGGCGTGCAAAATTATTCAGCCCCCTTAAGTTAATACTTTGTAGCGCCACCTTTTGCTGCGATTACAGCTGTAAGTCGCTTGGGGTATGTCTCTATCAGTTTTGCACATCGAGAGACTGACATTTTTTCCCATTCCTCCTTGCAAAACAGCTCGAGCTCAGTGAGGTTGGATGGAGAGCATTTGTGAACAGCAGTTTTCAGTTCTTTCCACAGATTCTCGATTGGATTCAGGTCTGGACTTTGACTTGGCCATTCTAACACCTGGATATGTTTATTTTTGAACCATTCCATTGTAGATTTTGCTTTATGTTTTGGATCATTGTCTTGTTGGAAGACAAATATCCGTCCCAGTCTCAGGTCTTTTGCAGACTCCCATCAGGTTTTCTTCCAGAATGGTCCTGTATTTGGCTCCATCCATCTTCCCATCAATTTTAACCATCTTCCCTGTCCCTGCTGAAGAAAAGCAGGCCCAAACCATGATGCTGCCACCACCATGTTTGACAGTGGGGATGGTGTGTTCAGCTGTGTTGCTTTTACGCCAAACATAACATTTTGCATTGTTGCCAAAAAGTTCAATTTTGGTTTCATCTGACCAGAGCACCTTCTTCCACATGTTTGGTGTGTCTCCCAGGTGGCTTGTGGCAAACTTTAAACAACACTTTTTATGGATATCTTTAAGAAATGGCTTTCTTCTTGCCACTCTTCCATAAAGGCCAGATTTGTGCAAGATTGTTGTCCTATGGACAGAGTCTCCCACTTAAGCTGTAGATCTCTGCAGTTCATCCAGAGTGATCATGGGCCTCTTGGCTGCATCTCTGATCAGTCTTCTCCTTGTATGAGCTGAAAGTTTAGAGGGACGGCCAGGTCTTGGTAGATTTGCAGTGGTCTGATACTCCTTCCATTTCAATATTATCGCTTGCACAGTGCTCCTTGGGATGTTTAAAGCTTGGGAAATCTTTTTGTATCCAAATCCGGCTTTAAACTTCTTCACAACAGTATCTCGGACCTGCCTGGTGTGTTCCTTGTTCTTCATGATGCTCTCTGCGCTTTTAACGGACCTCTGAGACTATCACAGTGCAGGTGCATTTATACGGAGACTTGATTACACACAGGTGGATTGTATTTATCATCATTAGTCATTTAGGTCAACATTGGATCATTCAGAGATCCTCACTGAACTTCTGGAGAGAGTTTGCTGCACTGAAAGTAAAGGGGCTGAATAATTTTGCACGCCCAATCTTTCAGTTTTTGATTTGTTAAAAAAGTTTGAAATATCCAATAAATGTCGTTCCACTTCATGATTTGTGTCCCACTTGTTGTTGATTCTTTATAAAAAAATACAGTTTTATATCTTTATTTTTGAAGCCTGAAATGTGGCAAAAGGTCGCAAAGTTCAAGGGGGCCGAATACTTTCGCAAGGCACTGTACATATGAGATGAGTAATGTAGGGTATGTAAACATTATATTAAGTAGCCTTGTTTAAAGTGGCTAGTGATAAAAACATTTCCATCAATTTCCATTATTAAAGTGAGCTGGAGTTGAGTCAGTATGTTGGCAGCAGCCACTCAATGTTAGTGGTGGCTGTTTAACAGTCTGATGGCCTTGAGAGAGAAGCTGTTTTTCAGTCTCTCGTTCCCTGCTTTGATGCACTTGTACTGACCTCGCCTTCTGGATGATAGCGGGGTGAACAGGCAGTGGCTCGGGTGGTTGTTGTCCTTGATGATCTTTATGGCCTTCCTGTGACATCGGGTGGTGTAGGTGTCCTGGAGGGCGGGTAGTTTGCCCCCGGTGATGCGTTGTGCAGACCTCACTACCCTCTGGAGAGCCTTACGGTTGTGGGCGGAGCAGTTGCCGTACCAGGCGGTGATACAGCCTGACAGGATGCTCTCGATTGTGCATCTGTAGAAGTTTGTGAGTGCTTTTGGTGACAAGCCGAATTTCTTCAGCCTCCTGAGGCTGCGCCTTCTTCACAACGCTGTCTGTGTGGGTGGACCAATTCAGTTTGTCCGTGACGTGTACGCCGAGGAACTTAAAACTTACTACCCTCTCCACTACTGTCCCGTCGATGTGGATAGGGGGGGTGCTCCCTCTGCTGTTTCCTGAAGTCCACAATCATCTCCTTTGTTTTGTTGACGTTGAGTGTGAGGTTATTTTCCTGACACCACACTCCGAGGGCCCTCCTCCCTGTAGGCTGTCTCGTCGTTGTTGGTAATCAAGCCTACCACTGTTGTGTCGTCCGCGAACTTGATGATTGAGTTGGAGGCGTGCATGGCCACGCAGTCGTGGGTGAACAGGGAGTACAGGAGAGGGTTCAGAACGCACCCTTGTGGGGCCCCAGTGTTGAGGATCAGCGGGGTGTAGATGTTGTTACCTACCCTCACCACCTGGGGGCGGCCCATCAGGAAGTCCAGTACCCAGTTGCACAGGGTGGAGTTGAGACCCAGGGTCTCGAGCTTGATGACGAGTTTGGAGGGTACTATGGTGTTGAATGCTGAGCTGTAGTCGATGAACAGCATTCTCACATAGGTATTCCTCTTGTCCAGATGGGTTAGGGCAGTGTGGTTGCGATTGCGTCGTCTGTGGACCTATTTGGGCGGTAAGCAAATTGTAGTGGGTCTAGGGTGTCAGGTAGGGTGGAGGTGATATGGTCCTTGACTAGTCTCTCAAAGCACTTCATGATGATGGAACTGAGTGCTACGGGAGGGTAGTCGTTTAGCTCAGTTACCTTAGCTTTCTTGGGAACAGGAACAATGGTGGCCCTCTTGAAGCATGTGGGAACAGCAAACTGGAATAAGGATTGATTGAATATGTCCGTAAACACACCAGCCAGCTGGTCTGCACATGCTCTGAGGATGCGGCTGGGCTTGCAGCCTTGCGAGTGTTAACACGTTTAAATGTTTTACTCACGTCGGCTGCAGTGAAGGAGAGCCCGCAGGTTTTAGTAGCGAGCCGTGTCAGTGGCACTGTATTGTCCTCAAAGCGGGCAAAAAAGTTATTTAGTCTGTCTGGGAGTAAGACATCCTGGTCTGCGACAGGGCTGGTTTTCTTTTTGTAATCCGTGATTGACTGTAGACCCTGCCACATACTTCTTGTGTCTGAGCCTTTGAATTGCGACTCTACTTTGTCTCTATACTGACGCTTAGCTTGTTTGATTGCCTTGCGGAGGGAACAAAAGATGAGAGAACCGATAGGGAGGTGGTCAGAGACCTGACCGTGTGGTGCCAGGACAACAACCTCTCCCTCAACATGATCAAGACAAAGGGGATTGATTGTGGACTACAGGAAAATGAGGGCTGAGCACTCCCCCATTCTCATCGACGGGGCTGTAGTGGAGCAGGTTGAGAGCTTCAAGTTCCTCGGTGTCCACATCACCAACAAACTAACATTGTCCAAGCACACCAAGACGGTCGTGAAGAGGGCACAACAAAGCATATTCCCCCTCAGGAGGCTGAAAAGATTTGCCTTTGATCCTCAGTTCTACAGCTGCACCATCGAGAGCCTCCTGATGTCGTGTCTTTACTATCATTGACTGAAGACTTATAGTTTTAATTAGTTACTACGCGATCAACTGATTAATCACGTAACTAATTAACTAGGAAGTCGGGGCACCAAGGAAAAATATTCAGATTACAAAGTTATAATTTCCTAAAATAACTTTTCAGGTATTTTATCTGATCAATTAGTCTTCGAATTAATGAATTATTTATTTGACCTCACGTTAGTCTCATTCCAAACGTCGTAAATTGTTAGTTATCTGCACGAACCCAGTCTTCACTGAGTCATCCATACATCAATTGTCTTAAATCATTTATTTATTACTAACTAAGTAATTCACAGAAATGCATAAACAAACAAGGTAAATGTAATGATAGGAGAATGTGCCCTAGTGGGCTAAACCGGCATTGCGGCTTGTTAGACAAAAAGGGGAAGTGGTGGTCGACTAAGAAGTCACTTCTTTTGTGGAATTGTCCGTCTCTCTCTCTCTCTCTCTCTCGTGGTTAGAGGGGATAGTTCAGAGTGACATTCGTTATAGATGGATGTTTCGGCGGTTGTCGTTCTTCGCGTTCAATGATACCGAATTCCTAGCTGCAGACTAGTAATTAATATCAAAGACTTGTTCCCATTCTGTCGGTATCGATAGTCTGAGAGTCTAACCACGTGGTATGGTTAAAAGATTCAGCAATGGTCTGCAACCTTTTTGTCCTCCCTTGATTGAGAGAATCATGGTCTGCAACCTTTAGCCATCTCGTAATTGAGGTAAGCTCGGTCTGCTGATAATTTCTCAGTTGGGTTTTATTCGGAATGGCAGAAAAGGGGCTGTCCCAGGAGGCCTGATGCTAACTGGGCTCAGGGGCGGTCCTCTAATTTAGTTCAAATCAAAAGGGAATTGTATTTTTCTTCATTCAACAGTCCACAATCATATTACACAATTATACAAACAGTATCATCCTCACTCATTCATCTTATACAACAATTAGACGTAAACCTCATATCTGAGGCTATTATATAAACAGCGTTATGGTAATGTGGCCACACCATCTCCCATGAGCTTCCCCAAGTTGTGACAAACGGACCAGTTCGTAGCTGGATTCTTCACAGATCTTTTACACTTTTCTCCGGAACATGGAATTTGTTCGTACCTCAAGTTCTGTGAGGTGGAAGGATTTCCTTTGTCCTCTATGAAAGTTTACCCTCTCTCTACTATGTGGCCATGTGGCAAGGTCTTCTCAGGAATTTACGACCTCTGACCACAGCAACCTAGTTGAAGGAAGCAAGGGGGAGAGGCAGGGAGAGGGGGATGGGCTTGCTATAACCAAAGAGGCCAATGTCATGACACTGACTGGTTGCATCACTGCCTGGAATGGCAACTGCTTGGCCTCCAACCGCAAAGTACTACAGAGGGTAGTGCATACTTCCCACATAACTGGGGTCAAGCTTCCTGCCATCCAGGACCTCCTTACCAGGCGGTGTCAGAGGCTCCAGCCACCCTAGTCATAGGCTATTCTCTCTGCTACATCACGGCAAGCGGTACCGGAGTGCCACGTCTAGGTCCAAAAGGATTAACAGCTTCTACCCCCAAACCATAAGACTCCTGAACAGCTAATCAAATGCATTACCACCCCCCCCCCCCCCCCCCCCCCCCCTTACGCAGATTTACAGCAGAAACAGAAACAGCAGATTTATAAAATGTTTTATTAAAAATGATGGAATATCTACATAGGTGTACAGAGGCCCATTATCAGCAAAAATCACTCCTGTGTTCCAATGGCACGTTGTGTTAGCTAATCCAAGTTGACCTTTTTAAAAAGCTCATTAGAAACCCCTTTTGCAATTATGTTGGCACACCTGAAAGCTGTTGTGCTGATTGAAGAAGCAATATAACTGGCCTCCTTTATTCTAATTGAGTATCTGGAGCATCAGCATTTGTAGGTTCAATTACAGGCTCAAAATGGCCAGAAATGAAGTACCTGCAAAACACCAGTCTCAACATCAACAGTGAAGAGGTGACCCCCGGGATGCTGGCCCTCTAGGCAGAGTTGCAACGAGAAGGCCAGCATCATGGAGTCGCCTCTTCACTGTTGATGTTGAGACTGGTGTTTTGCGGGTACTATTTAATGAAGCTGCCAGTTGAGGACTTGAGGCATCTGTTTCTCAAAGTAGACACTAATGTACTTGTCCCTTAAAATGATAAACTTGGATTAGCTAGCACAATGTGCCATTGGAACCCTATGTAGATATTCCATGAAAAATCGGACATTTCCAGCCACAATAGTCATTTACAACATTAACAATGTCTATACTGCATCTCTGATCAATTTGATGTTATTTTAATTGAAAATGTGCTTTTCTTTCAAAAACAAGAACATTTCTAAGTGACCTCAAACTTGTGAACGGTAGAGTATGTATATATTTTTTTTAATTGTGGATCACATTTTTATTTGGCGTACCCCCTCCCCTACGGCATTACGCGTACCCCAGTTTGGGAATACCTGCTCTACACAACATGGAGGTCGGTGTATGGTAGAGAAATTAACATTCAATTCTCTGGCAACTACTCTGTTGGACAATCCTGCAGTCAGCATGCCAATTGCACACTTCCTTAAAACGTGAGACATCTGTGGTATTGTGCAGTTTTGTCAAACAACACATCTTAGTGTCCCCAACGCAATGTTCACCTGTGTAATGATCATGCTGTTTATTCAGCTTCTTCACATGCCACACCTGTCAGGTGGATGGATTATCTTGGCAAAGGAGAGATTTGTGCACAAAATTTACGAGAAATAAGCGTTTTGTGCAAATGTTAAATTTCACTGATCTTTTATTTCAGCTCAAATGCTTTACATGTTGCGTTTATTTTTGTTCAGTCTATGTATCTCTGTGGTAATCTCTTTCTCTTCTCTCCCCCCACAGTGAATGGTCAGCCGAGACCTCTGGAGTCCTGTCAGGTAAAGTACCTGCGTAAGGAGCTCATTGGCATCAGGAACAAAATTAACGGTCTCTTGGAATGTCTGGAGCCCCCCTCAGAACCTGGCCTGGCTGCCTCCGCACCAGACACGGGTACGCGCGCACACACACACCTACCTCTGTCTTTGCAAGTGTGAAGTATGTTTTTAAATCATGTAATTATCTACTGATATGCATATTTGTTGTATAACTTTATGTAGTGTACACACAGATACAGGCTGGTTGGTTTTATTACTTCCTAAACCCTCTCTGTAACTTCACTATTTAGCCCTGAAAAGGGTGGTCCTCTTTCCTAAACCATCCATTGCTTCTAATCCAGTGGACCAATCACATTCCACACCTGCACTATGTTTAACGCCAGGGGCGTTTTCACAGCATGCTTTGCATCAATGTTGTTCGCTAGCTGACTTGTGGTGGACAGCAACAGGTGGATTTGTTTTTCCAAGGAGAGAAGTGTAAAAAATGTTTTTACGAGGTGTTTCCTTTGGCATGTTTATGCCGCTAATCCGGGGTAAGGAGTTGATGTTTCAATGATAAAAGATAATGGAACGTTCTGCTTATTTGCATATTTGACAATGTATTTTTTGTGAATGTGTGTATATTGGTGTGTTGACATGCATCCCCTCCCATCCACTTCCTCTCTCCTCCAGACTCGGTGGATGTATGTGAGGGGAGGGTGGTGGCAGCGGTGAAGCAGGCCCCGGTCCCAGTCAGTGCGGCCAGCATGTCGGCCTTCGACCCCCTGAATAAGCAGGACGAAGTCAGCAAGAACGTCATCTCCGCCTTTGGCCTGAGTGAGAACCATGTCTCAGGTAAGGCCGCCCATCATTGCTATTACTTTCTGTTTTGTATTTTTTTTATGCAGTCTTCTGACTGACCTTGCCCTCACTCCCCACCCTGTTTGATTTCTCACTTTTCTCTCTCTCTGTTGAGCGTCTGATACATACCCCCTTTGTCGCAGGATGGGGATTGGGGGTTACACAATTTTTGTATTTTACTTAACTAGGCAAGTCAGTTCAGAACAAATTCTTATTTACAATGACGGCTTACCCCGGCCAAACACTAACCCGGACGACGCTGGGTCAATCACGGCCGGTTGTGATACAGCCTGGAGTCGAACCAGGGTCTCTAGTGACGCCTGAGATGCAGTGCCTTAGACCGCTGCCCACTCTGGAGCCCAAAATTAGTGGTGGTTGGGCCTGTTGCTCTGCTCATGGCCTGGGCATATGTGCGGCTCTCATGTTGAAGTCTGCTGATCTGGGGGGACCTATATAGGGTGTGGCCAGGGTTTGTTTGGGTTGTTCTCAGCTGGTTGGGGTGTGGCTGGTGACGCTGTGGTCTGGGTGTAGGTCCTCTTGGTGTGGGTTCTCTCGGTGCAGGTGTCTCATTGGTCTGGACAGGGTGTCCACTGCTCTGTTGCTCCTGTGTGAGGTGCTGCGGTTCAGGGTGACGTCCTTCGGGGTCCTGGCAGAAGTTGGGATGGCTGCCTTGTAGAGGTGGACCTGGTCGTAAAGGGTGATGTGGTGGGCCAGGTAGACATTAGGTTTTGAGGCAAAGTCCTGGGAAATGCTGTCATTCACCTGCTGTATGGTGGCTGGGTGGAAGTATTTTTGTGGTAGCAGGGTGGAGATAACCACTTGTGCGTTGGGGAAAAAGTTTATTCTCTTGAATTGATTTGCCAATGAGGAACACAATTTCTGGCTTTTGTGCCTATCCCGTAAAGGTCCTTCTGGAAGTGCATGAGAATGCCCTGCACCATTACTGGCCCAGACGGGTACATGTTGACAAGTTGATTCAATTTCCTCAATGTCTAGTATTCTGAGTGTCTAGCCTGGGCCAATACCCTCTCTCTTGACATAGGGGTAGTGTGCTCTTATAGCACTGTGTCATGCCAGGGGATGGTCTGTGCGGAAAATTAAGTTGCTTTTGTTCCCCTCTTTGCAGCAGTCAGCAAATAGTGTGTCTGGATTGTTCTTGAGGAGCTTCTTTTTGTAGTTATTCCGTGCAGTTTTATTTTAAATATTCATGGGGTACTGTACTTTGATGACATCTGCATGGGGATACGCCAGGGGGCTTCAACGGCCTCTGCATTTGGGTGGGGGAGGCTATGAAACTGCTGCCATTGTTAAGGCTCAAGAGTTTTCACACACATCACTTCACACTTCAGTGCTAATTGAAGTTGCAGCCGGGTCAGGTCAGTTCTGTCCTAGCAGCTTATTAGCCTTAGTTCATTTTGTTATATAAAGCTTATTAAATATCTTTAACTTTTTGGCTCTAAAAGTAGGTTCAGACTGAGTAATGTTCACTCAGTTTTGTGTTGGATGGTATTTCCAGGTTTCCTCTGTGTTTCTTCTGCAGGTTTTTGTTTGCTCTAAGTTTTTTGTCGACTGTCCTTGGTAGTTAGTATCCATTCAGGTCATTTTGTCAAATCATGGTTTTAGGTATGGAGTTTTGAGGATAGTGTCCTATAGAGGATAGTGTCCTGTATGTCCTTGTGGGAGAAAAAAATCTATCTACATTTATCCAACTCTATTTATATGTTTTATATATTTCTATCTCTCTCTGCTCATGCTCTGTAATCTCATCATCCTCTCTCTCCCTCTCTTTCTCTCCCTCTCTCTAGCTCCCCCGGGTGTTTCGTCTGTGGAGCGGTCAAATACTCCAGACAGCATTGCGTCATCGTCGTCCGCCGCCCCCCAGCCACAGGCCCCCTACGCAGGGATGCAGCAGGGACCCCCAGCAGCCCTCGACGGTTAGGAACACGCACACAGTAACCATTACCACCATATCTCTGCATGAATGAATGTAGGACAAGGTGGGGAGGGAGGTTATCAGTATGGGCCATTGTAGCCATTGGGTGGTTTAGCACCTCCAAATATCTGGGGTTAACTGGGATCCCTAAAAAACTGTTGTCTTGTCAAGACGGTAGAGCAAGTTCACCCCATGACAGTTACCAGAGGTCAGTTTGTGCTTTAAACTGATCTTAGGCCTGTGCCTCAGGGCAGCCTTAATCCAGTTGATGTGTTGTGGTACACCTCTCTGGCGTGGCAGCTTTAGGGCCCGGGACAACACTACTTGAGCAAAAGGGCCCATCACAGAACGATGTTCCAGTCCCCTGCCCTGCCAATGGCATGTTGTTTTTTTTGTTCTTATTTCCACATTGTCCTCTACAGACATTTAGAACATTATGATTGTGTCACAGTGTCGCAATGGCTTCATCCAGATGATTTTCACTGCTCAGACTTGTCGTCAACCACAAATGGGGGGAATTGGTTGTCCTGCTTAATTGTTTGTGTCATGCTGTTGGACATTAAATCTAATGTAAATCACAACTGCCATCTTAGTAGGGTATTTATTCATGCCTCCATTTTAGTCTGGGATGGCTAAATATTACACTTGGATTGGCCAGTTCCCCAGTCCTGTTTTCAGTACAGTATTGTTACTCTGCATATCTACATGCTGATGTAGCTGTAACATACAGTGTATTCAGACCATAACCTTTCCCACACGTTACGTTACAGCCTTCTTCTAAAATAGATGAAATACACTATTCCCCTCATCTACACACACTACCCCATAATGACAAAACAAAAACAGATATTTTTTATGTTTGCAAATTCCTAAAAAATATTTTATTTATTAATTATACGTATTCAAACCCTTTGCTATGATACTTGAAATTGAGCTCAGATGAATTCTGTTTACATTGATCATCTTTGAGATGTTTCTAAAACCTGATTGGATTCCACCAGTAGTAAATTAAATTGTTTGGACATGATTTGGAAAGGCACACACCTGTCTATATAAGTTCCCACACTTGACAGGGCATGTCAGAGCAAAAACCAACCCATGAGTTCAAAGGAATTGTCCGTAGACCTCCGAGACAGGATTGTGTCGAGGCACATGTGACAGAATGTGGGGGATGGCTGCCGTTTTACAGGCTCCTGACCAACGTTGCTTTTTTTTTTCACGTTGTTTGTAACAGTACATAATGTTGCTGCTGCTGTCTCTTATGACTGAAAAGAGCTTCTAGATATCAGAACAGTGTTTACTCACCTAGAGTTGGACGAAGATTTTCTCTTTAATGTGTCCGATGCGAAGGATATACTGCTACTCGGAGACCAGGCCCAAATCCCTGTCATATTCGCATGAAGAAAAGACTGAAATAAAGGAGGCTGGAGATCAGGGTGACTTGTGAGAATTTGTTGGCAAGTGAGTAACCCTCCTCAACCGTCCCTTCTATTGGCCAACATGCAATCACTGGAAAATAACTGGATGATCTCGGCTCGAGACTATCCTGCCAACTGTAATATCTTGTGTTTCACAGTCGTGATGGAACAACAAGGATAATATACAGTTGGCTGGGTTTTCCGTGCATCGGCAGGACAGAACAGTTACGTCTGGTAAGACGAGGGGTGGAGGTGTGTATTTTTCAGTAACAGCCGGTGCGCAGTCTAATATTAAAGAGGTCTCTAGGTATTGCTTGCCTGAGGTAGTGTGGTCTCCAGTTTATAATGAGGTACTCTATCTACCATTTTTCAGAGCCATCTATTTACCACCACAACCCAATGCTGGCATTAAGACCGCACTCAATGAGTTGTATAAGGCCATAAGCAAACAAGAAAATTCTCACCCAGAAGTGGTGCTCCTAGTGTCCGGGGACTTTAATGCAGGCAATTTTAAATCCTTTTTACCTCATTTCTACCAGCATGTCACATGTGCAACCAGAGGAAAAATAACTCTAGACCAGCTTTACGCCACACACGGATGCATACAAAACTCTCCCTCGCCCTCCATTTGGTAAATCTGACTATAACTCTATCCTCCTGACAACCGCTTACAAGCAAAAACTAAAGCAGGAAGTTCCAGTGACTCGCTCAATATGGGAGAGGTCAGATGACGCGGATGCTACGCTATAGGGCTGTTTTGCTAGCACAGACTGGAATATGTTCCGGGATTCATCCAATGGCATTGGAGTATGCCACCTCAGTCACCTTGCTCCATCAATACGTTCCTTGATGTCTTCGTCCCCACAGTGACTTTACCTACATATCCCAATCAGAAGCCATTGATTACAGGCAACATCTGCAACGAGTTAAACGGCTAGAGCGGCCGCTTTCAAGGAGTGGGACACTAATCCGGACGCTTCTAAGAAATCCTGCTATGCCCTCAGATGAACTATCAAACAGGCAAAGCGTCAGTACAGGACTAATATGGAATCCTACTACACCGGTTCTGACGCTTGTTGGATGTGGCAGGTCTTGCAAACTATTACAGACTACAAATGGAAACCCAGCCACGAGCTGCCCAGTGACGCAAGCCTACCAGACGAGCTAAATGCCTTTTATGCTCGCTTCGAGGCATGCAACACTGAAGCATCACGCTCTCGATAACCTATGTGAGCAAGACCTTTAAACAGGTCAACATTCACAAGGCCGCGGGGCCAGACGGATTACCAGTATGTGTACTCTGATCATGCGCTGATCAACTGGCAAGTGATCTTCACTGACCATTTTCAACCTGTCCCTGACTGAATCTGTAATACTTACATGCTTCAAGTACACCACCATACCCCATGTGCCCAAGAAAGTGAAGGTAAACTGCCTAATTGACTACCGCCTGTAGCACTCACTTCGATAGCCATGACGTTCTTTGAAATACGGCTCACATCAACACCATTATCCCCAAAACCCTAGACCCACTCCAATTTGCATACTGCCCCATCAGATCCACAGATGACGCAATCTCAATCACACTCCACGCTGTCCTTTCCCACCTGGACAAAAGAAACACCTATGGAAGAATGCTGTTCATTTACTACAGCTCAGTGTTCAACACCATAGTGACGACAAAGCTTATCACTAAGCTAAGGACCCTGGCACTAAACACCTCCCTTTGCAACTGGATCCTGGACTTCCTGACGGGCCACCCAGGCTCAACTGCAACACCATCATTAAGTTTGCTGATGACACAACAGTGGTAGGCCTGATCACCGACAACGATGAGACAGCCTATAGGGAGGAAGTCCGAGACTTGGGTGGTGTGGTGCCAGGACAACAACCTATCACTCAACCTGAGCAAGACAAAGGAGATGATCGTGGACTGCAGGAAACGGAGGGCCAAACACGCTCCCATTCTCATTGACGGTACTGTAGTTGAGCGGGTTGAGAGTTTCAAATTCTTATCGTCGTTCAAACACACCAAAACAGTCGCGAAGAGGGCATCTTTTTCCCCTCAGTAGACCGAAAAGATTTTGCATGGGTCTCCAGATCCTCAAAAAGTTCTACAGATGCACAATCAAGAGCATCCAGACCAGTTGCTATTTTGTTTTTATTAAATTTTTACTTTCGTTTATTTAGTAAATATTTTCTTAACCAACAATGCAGTTCGAGAAATAGAGTTATGGGCTTGTAAGGAAGCATTTCACGGTAAGGTTGTTGGTAACCTGTTGTATTCGGCATATGTGACATACAATTTGATTTTGATTTGAGATCTGGGGAACAGTACCAAAAATGTCTGCAGCTTTGAAGGTCCCCAAGAACACAGTGGCCTCCATAATTCTTAAATTGAAGAGGTTTGGAACTAAACTCTTTTTGCCAGTCCTGTCTGGTCCAGCAACGGTGGGTTTGTGCCCATAGGCGACATTGTTGCCGGTGATGTCTGGTGAAGACCTGCCTTACAACAGGCCTACAAGCCCTCAGTCCAGCCTCTCTCAGCCTATTGTGGACATTCTGAGCACTAATTGAGGGTTTGTGCATTCCTGGTGTAACTCGGGCAGTTGTTGCCATCCTGTACCTGTCCCCCCGCAGGTGTGATGTTCAGGTGTACCGATCCTGTGCAGGTGGTGTTAGACATGGTCTGCCACTGCGAGGACGATCAGCTGTCCGTTCTGTCTCCCTGTAGCACTGTCTTAGACGTCTCACAGTACGGACATTGCAATATTTTGCCCTGACCACATCTGCAGTACTCTTGCCTCCTTGCAGCATGCCTAATGCACGTTCACGCAGATGAGCAGGGACCCTGGGTATCTTTCTTTTGGTGTTTTTCAGAGTCAGTAGAAAGGCCTCTTTAGTGTCCCAAGTGTTCATAACTGTGACCTTAATTGCCTACAGTCTGTAAGCTGTTAGTGCAAAATTATTCAGCCCCTTTACTTTCAGTGCAGCAAACTCTCTCCAGAAGTTCAGTGAGGATCTCTGAATGATCCAATGCTGACCTAAATGACTAATGATGATAAATACAATCCACCTGTGTGTAATCAAGTCTCCGTATAAATGCACCTGCACTGTGATAGTCTCAGAGGTCCGTTAAAAGCGCAGAGAGCATCATGAAGAACAAGGAACACACCAGGCAGGTCCGAGATACTGTTGTGAAGAAGTTTAAAGCCGGATTTGGATACAAAAAGATTTCCCAAGCTTTAAACATCCCAAGGAGCACTGTGCAAGCGATAATATTGAAATGGAAGGAGTATCAGACCACTGCAAATCTACCAAGACCTGGCCGTCCCTCTAAACTTTCAGCTCATACAAGGAGAAGTCTGTTCAGAGATGCAGCCAAGAGGCCCATGATCACTCTGGATGAACTGCAGAGATCTACAGCTGAGGTGGGAGACTCTGTCCATAGGACAACAATCAGTCGTATATTGCACAAATCTGGCCTTTATGGAAGAGTGGCAAGAAGAAAGCCATTTCTTAAAGATATCCATAAAAAGTGTTGATTTAAAGTTTGCCACAAGCCACCTGGGAGACACACCAAACATGTGGAAGAAGGTGCTCTGGTCAGATGAAACCAAAATTGAACTTTTTGGCAACAATGCAAAACGTTATGTTTGGCGTAAAAGCAACACAGCTCATCACCCTGAACACACCATCCCCACTGTCAAACATGGTGGTGGCAGCATCATGGTTTGGGCCTGCTTTTCTTCAGCAGGGACAGGGAAGATGGTTAAAATAGAGACAAAAAAATGCAAAACTGATAGAGACATACCCCAAGCGACTTACAGCTGTAATCGCAGCAAAAGGTGGCGCTACAAAGTATTAACTTAAGGGGGCTGAATAATTTTGCACGCCCAATTTTTCAGTTTTTGATTTGTTCAAAAAGTTTGAAATATCCAATAAATGTCGTTCCACTTCATGATTGTGTCCCACTTGTTGTTGATTCTTCACAAAAAAATACAGTTTTATATCTTTATGTTTGAAGCCTGAAATGTGGCAAAAGGGGGCCGAATACTTTCGCAAGGCACTGTATGAAGTTATTTGCATTTTTACGAATTCTTTGAAAGACAGGGTCCTGAAAAAGGGACGTTTTGGTTTTTCCTGAGTTCACCAAGACCCTTCCTCGAGCTGGCCGCCCGGCCAAACTGAGCAATTTGGGGAGAAGGGCCTTTGTCAGGGAGGTGACCAAGAACCCGATGGTCACTCTAACATGGGTCCAGAGTTCCTCTAAGGACAACCATCTCTGCAGCACTCCACCAATTAGGCCTTTATGGTAGTTTGGACAGATGGAAGCCACTCCTCATTACCCTATTTTTAAATGTTTTACTTTCGTTTATTTAGTAAATATTTTCTTAACTCTATTTCTTGAACTGCTTTGTTGGTTAAGGGCTTGTAACTAAGCATTTCACAGTAAGGTCTACTGATGTATTTGGCGCGTGTGATCAAATAAAACTAGATTTGCTTTGAGTAAAATTAACATGACAGCCCGCTTGGAGTTTGCCAAAAGGGACGTAAAGACTCTCAGACCATGAGAAACAAGATTCTCTGGTCTGATTAAACCAAGATTGAACTCGTTGGCCTGAATGCCAAGCGTCATGTCTGGAGGAAACCTGGTTCCATCCCTGTGGTGAATCATGGTGGTGGCAGCATCATGCTGTGGGGATATTTTTCAGTGCCAGGGACTGGGAGACTGGTAAGAAGTACAGAAATACTTCATGAATACCTTCTCTCGACCTCTGACTGGGGCAAAGGTTCACCTTCCAACAGGACAACGATCCTAAGCACACAGCCAAGACAACGCAGGAGTGGCTTCGGGACAAGTCTCTGAATGTCCTTGGGAGGCTCACCTAGAGCCCAGACTTGAACCCGATTTAACATCTCCAGAGAGACCTGAAAATACCTGTGCAACCATCCAACCTGACAGAGCTTGAGATCATCTGCAGAGAAGGGGAGAAAATCACGTAAATACAGGTGTGCCGAGCTTGTAGCGACATACCCAAGAAGACGCAAGGTTGTAATCGCTGCCAAACATGCTTCAACAAAGTACTAAGGGTCTGAATACTTATGTAAATGTCATTTTTCAGTTTTTATAATCTTTATAAATTTCCCTAAAAATCTGTTTTTGCTTGGTCATTTGTGGGGTATTGTGTGTAGATTGAGAAAGAATACAGAGCTTCAACTCTAGGACCTGCTGGGTATTCCCATAATGGTGGTGATCTGGAATGAACACAGCTTCAACTCTTGAACCCGCTGGGTATTCCCATAGTGGTGGTGATCTGGAATGAACACAGCTTCAACTCTTGGACCCGCTGGGTATTCCCATAATGGTGGTGATCTGGAATGAACACAGAGCTTCAACTCTTGAACCCGCTGGGTATTCCCATAATGGTGGTGATCTGGAATGAACACAGCTTCAACTCTTGGTCCCGCTGGGTATTCCCATAATGGTGGTGATCTGGAATCAACAGAGCTTGAAAGTAACTCTCTTACCAGGTAACGAGGTGTGCTCTAGTTTTTGGCATCTCAGTATATGACACAGACAGACACAGGAAGGGAGGGGACAGAGGAACATGTTGTGAGTCAGTCTTATTATTAAGCTACCTCATTATTTTGGATGTGATGTTTTTTCATTGGCAGGCACGTCTTTTGGCTCTTCTGACTCTCCGTAGCCGCCTCCATCCCTGGAGACGTCTCTGATTTCACCCAGAGAGACCCATAACCAGCTCACTGACAAAACCCCACCACAGGATCCAAACCACAGCTGGTACACGCACACGCACGGTAGGCTCGTTGAGCTGTGGCTTGAACACAGAGGAGCCATACCAGGGCCTCTAAACCGCACTTGGAACAAAGAGAGTGCGGTTCCACATGGTGTTGGTTTGACCGTGTTCCCCAGACCAGTTCTGTGGTTTTGGCTTGGGCAGGGTTCAGGCTTCTCCAAGGGGTTTGGGTTGAGTTTAACAGAGCCAAGACACCGCTAAGAGTCTAAAGTTAGTCATTCTTCCGTCAGTCGTACCCTTTATATTCCAGACCCCTGCACTTTGTGTTGGTTATTAGTTTTAGTTTGTCCATAAATGACTGTGCGGTCATATAACGGTCACGGGCTGTTACTAGGTTCAGTGTGACATCGCTGACTGTGTGGTTGGCTGGTCGTCTTCTGGAGTTCATAATTCTCATCTTTTCCTCCCTCTGTTCATCCGTTCCTCCCTCTCTCCCAGACTTCCAGGGAGGAGAGAGGCTCTGGGCTGCAGCTGTTGGCCAGACGGCCGAATCAGGCTGCAGGGACACGTTTTTCTCTATTCCAACGCTCTGGTGAGAGAGAGACCCCAAATGTTCCCTTAGTTCGGGAGTGTCCATAGGGTCTGTACAAAGACAATACATTGAAGACTGATCATCGTTGACCAGGAATAGTCTCAAAGGATCAGTGCACTCCTGCCAACATGTTGGGAATGAACACGTTGATTAAGGGTGTGGTGCCTTGACAATATGCACAGAGGACTTCTTCAGAAACGCAACGAGGACACAGATCATGTACTTTGTGGGTAGATAGATGGACCAGTCGTCACTCTCTCGTCTCTGTCAACATTTGGTTTGTGTTTACACGTAAACATGGAGCTAACAAGATCCATAAGCAGAAGATTTCTAGTGGCTGTCTCATTTACACTGACTGGACAAAACATTAAGAACACCTGCTCTTTCCATGACAGACTGAACAGGTGAATCCAGGTGAAATCCATGATCTCTTATTGATGTCACTTGTTAAATCCACTTCAATCAGTGTGAAGATGAAGGGGAGGAGACGGGTTAATAAAGAAGGATTTTTAAGCCTTGAGACAATTGAGACATGGATTGTGTATGTGCCATTCAGAGGGTGACTGGGCAAGACAAAAGATTTAAGTTCCTCTGAACGGGTTATGGTAGTAGGGGCCAGGCGCACCGGTTTGTGTCAAGAGCTGCTATGCTGCTGGGTTTTTATATACTCAACAGTTTCCCGTGTGTATCAAGAATGGGCCACCACCCAAAGGACATCTAACCAACTTGACACAACTGTGGGAATCATTGGAGTCAACATGGGCCACCTTGTAGAGTCCATGTCCTGACAAATTGAGACTGTTCTGAAGGGGGGGGGGGGGGTGCAACTCACTATTAGGAAGGTGTTTTGTACAGATGACGATCAACCCTAGATAAGGAATGTTCTGTGTTTGTTTGTCTCTGAGTTTTAGCACACCTGTTCACCCACCACTGCACAGACGGTGTCTTTGATGCTTTATCAGATGGAATACCTCTCCAGCTTGAAAGTTGGCTGTCAGAAGTATTACAATGTGAACCTTTAATCTGTCTGTCTGCTTATTTCAAGACATGGCATATGGGGGTGTAGTGAGAGACCCAATAGGCTGGAAGATACTCTTTTCATTATTTATCTTGAAAAAAAAGTATACCCAATCATTCCGCCATCATGAAAACAATGGAAAAATATAATGATTTATTAAAATAGCATGGAATTTAAGAATTTAAGGCCAAGTGGCAAACAATGCAGGCACAAGGGATGGGGGTGTAAGCATGCTGGTCTAGTGCAAAGTCTAGGTCCAAAAGGTTTTTAACAGCTTCTACCCCCAAGCCATTAGACTCCTGAACAGCAAATCAAATGGCAAACTGGACTGTTTGCATTGAACCACCCCCATTTTTACGCTGCTGCTACTCTGCTTATTATCTATGCATAGTCACTTTACCTCTACCTACATGTACGTTACCTCGACTAACCTGTGCCCTTCACACATCGACTCTCTACCGGTACCCCCTGTATATAGTCTCACTACTGTTATTTTATCGTTGCTCTTTCATTATTTATTTTAGTGAAGACTTATCACTTTTTCTTGACTGCATTGTTGGTTAAAGGATTATAAGTAAGCATTTCACTGTACCTGTTGTATTCGGTGCATGTGACAAATGCATTATTTGATTTTAACTCGACCCTGCAGGTCCATGTGCTCAACATCCATAAAGTACAACTCTACCTCACACATGAAGCAGTGCTGGCGCTTGTCATCTCCCGTCTGGACTACTGCAACTCGCTGTTGGCTGGGCTCCCCGCTTGTGCCATCAAACCCCTGCACCTTATCCAGAACACTGCAACCCACCTGGTGTTCAACCTTCCCAAGTTCTCCCATGTCACCCATCTCCTCCGCACACCCCACTGGCTTCCAGTTCAACCTTCCCAAGTTCTCCCATGTCACCCATCTCCTCCGCACACTCCACTGGCTTCCAGTTCAACCTTCCCAAGTTCTCTCATGTCACCCATCTCCTCCGCACACTCCACTGGCTTCCAGTTCAACCTTCCCAAGTTCTCCCATGTCACCCATCTCCTCCGCACACTCCACTGGCTTCCAGTTCAACCTTCCCAAGTTCTCTCATGTCACCCATCTCCTCCGCACACTCCACTGGCTTCCAGTTCAACCTTCCCAAGTTCTCCCATGTCACCCATCTCCTCCGCACACTCCACTGGCTTCCAGTTCAACCTTCCCAAGTTCTCCCATGTCACCCATCTCCTCCGCACACTCCACTGGCTTCCAGTTCAACCTTCCCAAGTTCTCCCATGTCACCCATCTCCTCCGCACACACCACTGGCTTCCAGTTCAACCTTGCATCCACAAAAGACCATGGTACTTGCCTTCGGAGCAGCGAGAAGAACTGCCTACCTTCAGGCTCTGTTAAAACCCTACACCCCAAACTGAGCACTCCGTTCTGCCACTTCTTGGCACTCCCACCGCTATGGGAGAGCAGCTCCCGCTCAGCCCAGTCCAAGCTCTCCTCTGTCCTGGTGGAAACAGCTTCACCCTAAAGCTTGGACAGCAACCTCCCTGCCCATCTTCAAAACCATTTGGAACTCTGCCTTTTCAAGGAATATCTTAAATAATCCCACAGTACCCCCCTCGCACAACCTCCTCAGCCCCCCACACACACACACAAAGACTTTTGTGTACTCGCACTTGACCCCCCCCTTACTGGCTCTGACTTTGCTGATACCTGCTTTATTGAGGAAAATGTACTTACTATGACTGTGTGTGGTTGTTCCACCTAGCTATCTTAAGGTGAATGCACTAACTGATAAGAGCATCTGCTAAATAACTAACGTAAATGTAATACCAGCCATATTATCTTGTTTTCTTTCTGAAAACATCCCTAATAGGCTGGAGAACTACAGTGAAGCAATAACATTCCAGATAATTTTTCCAGCTCTGTTTTGTGTTCAGCTGAAGGGATGTGCAGGCAGCCGGTCTCTCTCCATAGAGCCGCAGTGATTTCTCTGTCCTCTGGGACTTACATTTACTGATCAGAGATGAATTATTCTGGCCAATGAGGCCTGACGGCAGCTCCATCCACCCCTCTATCGGATTACATAACACACATGATGGATAGCAGACAGGAAACCAAGACGGAGAGAAAGTCAGCACCTACATGCTCGCGAGCGCACACACACACACATTCACACACACATTCACACACACACACACACACATTCACACACACACTTTGTGATTCTCACTCGAGCACCATGGTGCTCACATTACAGGGGTTAACAGTGGGCTTACAGCTGATTCATAGATGCAGTCCTATAGATCAGTATGTCTGGTTTCATTGTATAGACTTTTCACAATTTGTGGCAAGATGGTAGACTAGTGGCTAGGGCGTTGGGCCTTGTCAGCTTTTTACCTTGTCAGCTTGGGAATCGAATCCCCGAGCTGACTATGTAAAAATCTGTCGTTCTGCCCCTGAACAAGGCAGTTAACTCACTGTTCCCCAGTAGGCCGTCATTGTAAATAAGAATTTGCTCTTAACTGACTTGCCTAGTTCCATTTTTGTAAATGTTTGAATCATGTTAGATGAGTGATCACCAATGGTGGAGGAATGAAACATGGTTCTTACATCTGGTCCAGACTTGGGTCAAAATGTATTTGTACTTAATGTACCTGAAGTATTTGAAAGATAACAAATAGCATTTCAACCCAGACACGGACCTACAGTATGGATCTGGGTTATGATCTGGGCCTGGGAGTGTATAAGATGGCTTCATGTGTCTGTGTGGCACCCTGTCTGTCTGTAGTAGACGGTCTAATTAGTTCCCCAGTCCACTGCAGCTCAGACCCTTGTTTTTTTATTTTTTTTTAAAATCTTCCTCTGACTTTGGGAAAGTTTGTCCCCTGCAGGTTTTGGGTCAGTTTTATTCGTGCACATTTGTGCCCCAGCTGTTTGGACCTGTGTTTGTGTGTGCATTGTCTGTGTATCTTTCCCTGCAGAACTTGTTAGAATTATGTCTAGTCCCTTTTCCCTCACAAAGGAGTTCCATAGGGCTCTGTTATGGGCCCTCTGAGTGGAAAATCAACGCTCTGCTTTAACTGGCACATGAAAAAACAGTGAACTTTAGCTAAAATAAAAGCATTGGTCAGGCAGCTGTGCCAGACAACCTCATGTTAATCAGCTTTGACCTGCGCAGAAGCAACCATCAAATCAATTTAGCAGATGTTATTGCGGGTGTAGCGAAATGCTTGTGTTCCTAGACAGTGCAGTAATATCTAACCAATCACAACAATACACACATCTAAAAGTAAAAGAATGGAATATTCATTGCCTGTCGCAAAAAGTTTGTCAGTCAGTGTCTTGAGGTCTTTGAAGCTCGGCGGTCCAGTCCACATTGTATGTGCCGTTTTGTGTTTTTAAACTTCTAGTTTTTATTTTCAGACACTCTTAACCACACTCCTCAGTCCATGGTATTGAGCCAACTTTCCAGTCTAGACTTTTAAATGTGACATGGACCCGAGAAAGAGCGAGAGAGAGAGAGAGACACACACACACACATAGACCTGTGAGGTTATGGCTAATTAAAGTTGGGAGGGAAGTGTCTTGTCTACTGACACAGACAGACCTGTTTAGACAGATGGCACCCGCTCTGACCCAACACGTCTATCCAAATAAAAGTGTTTGTGTGTGTGTGTGTGTGTTCGTGTTTAGCTTGGAGCTGTTCAGATGACTGTAATGTGCCATAGAGAGTGTCTAGGCGCAGGGCTTTGAAGAACCAGTCCTGTTTTATTTTAGTGCTCGGTGCTGTTTGCATTAAGACGATCCTGTCTGGTTCCATCCATTCATACTGATGTCCTCCATCTCTCTTCTCCAGGTCAGATGTACCAGCAGTACCAGTCTCCAGGTGGATACCCTCCCCAGCAGCCAGCACCGCAGCAGCAGTATGGCATGCCTGGTAAGACAGTGACACTTTCCCTCAGAAAAGGTCCAAGAAGGATATGCTGATCTTATAACAATGGCCCAGACTTTCACAGGAATGATGCTATGAATGTGAAATCGATAACAATCCAAAGTTATACTGTACTTCTCCCCCCAACTCTCTCTCACTCAGCAGGATGCACCCCCCAGCCCGGCACCCCTCAGCCTCAACAGCAGCAGTTCCAGAACTACCCTGCCCCCACCTCCCAGGCCCCCACCCCCAGCCAGGGCCCAGCCCCCGGCTTTCAGGGAGGCCAACAGCAGGCCGCTCCACCCCAGGGTCCCCAGCAGTACCCCCCAGGTGCCTTCCCTCCCCAAAACTACACCTCCCAGGCCAACCAGCCTGCCAACTACAGCCTACCCCCCACCTCCCAGTCTGGCCAGGGTTACCAGGCCCGTCCCAGCTACACTCCTCCCCCCGGTAGCAACGTTACCCCCCCTCCTGGGGCGTCCAACCCCTATGCCCGCAACCGGCCCCCCTTCGGCTCGGGCTATGCCCAGCCTGGCCCTGGGTACCGGTAAAAGAGAAGGAATGGAAAACGTTATCCACCCACCCCTCCCCTTTGTGTCCTGGCTGGCTCTGTTTGGCCTGGGTTCGGTAAACATGGTCTGCTAATCGGTCCATCCGTCCTTCTGTCAGTCCTCAGTCACTGATGAGTCCATATCCAAAACAAACTACAACCCCCCCCCCCCCCCCCCCCATCTGATCGTCTGTGTTCTGTCTCGACCCCACCACCACACACACAAACCCATGTTATTGTCTGTCTCGACCCCACCACACACACACACCCACGTTTTATTGTCTGTGTTCTGTCTCGACCCCACCACCACACATACACACCCATGTTATTGTCTGTCTCGACCCCACCACCACACATACACACCCATGTTATTGTCTGTGTTCTGTCTCGACCCCACCACCACACACACACACACCCATGTGTTATTGTCTGTTCTGTCTCGACCCCACCACCACACATGCACACCCATGTTATTGTCTGTGTTCTGTCTCGACCCCACCACCACACATACACACCCATGTTATTGTCTGTGTTCTCTCGACCCCACCACCACACACACACACACACACCCATGTGTTATTGTCTGTTCTGTCTCGACCCCACCACCACACACACACACACACCCATGTGTTATTGTCTGTTCTGTCTCGACCCCACCACCACACACACACCCATGTTATTGTCTGTGTTCTGTCTCGACCCCACCACCACACACACACCCATGTTATTGTCTGTGTTCTGTCTCGACCCCACCACCACACACACACCCATGTTATTGTCTGTCTCGACCCCACCACCACACATACACACCCATGTTATTGTCTGTGTTCTGTCTCGACCCCACCACCACACACACACCCATGTTATTGTCTGTGTTCTGTCTCGACCCCACCACCACACACACACCCATGTGTTATTGTCTGTCTCGACCCCACCACCACACACACACACACACCCATGTGTTATTGTCTGTTCTGTCTCGACCCCACCACCACACACACACCCATGTTATTGTCTGTGTTCTGTCTCGACCCCACCACCACACAAACACACCAATGTGTTAAGGCCCTGTTATTTGTAATTGAATCATCCCTACCCACACCCTATGTGTCTGTCATCAGGGTGGGCTCAATTTGAATTGAAGGCAGTCAATTCAGGAAGTTAACTAAAATGTACAATTCAATAATAAAAAAGGCCATTTTCAATGACTTCTCAAACTGAAAAGTCAAAGTTATTTATTTCAAAATGTTTTTAAATGTTTTAATTTCTAATTGTCAGTTCAAATAGTGCTCAACACTGGTGAACATGTCGTCAGTCTGTAAGCACACTCAGCTGGGAGAACAAAACAGGCTGAAATATGAAGGCTGTCTTATTATCATCCGACTTTATCTTGCTAGTCTGACAGCTGTAAATGCACCTGTATCCGCTGGTCAACAGATGTTGATTCATATTGCATTTAACTGATCTTTTGAGGATATAGTTTGCTGAGTGTCAACAGATGCTTCTATGAAAATGGTGTTCATCCCCTTTTTTTTTTAAATACTTTTTTTACAACTCGTTTTCATCAACGCCATGTTGGTATTATGTCGTGTCATGGAATCTGCCCCTCGCTTGAGTACAATATGGGAGGTGTAGTTTTGACCTTCCAGAAGGGTCCTACCATGTTTAGCCTCTTAGATCACCTCCTTATGGTTTATCACTCTCTTTCTCTTACATTTTTTTCCTCAATGGTTTGTATTAATATATCAGTCAGATTTTCCACCTTGAAGTGTCATTTAGTTTGTTTAAACTGTAACATTTTTTCTAAAACCTAATAAAGGTTTTGAAACCTTGGTAGTCTGTCATTGTTTTGATTCTTTGTCTCCCTCACTCCTTCCCTCACACTGTGGTTTGTGAGTTCACGGCTCCGTGTTGAGCTTGGCTTCCGAGAGCCTTTCGTATCCCACCAGAGTGGATTTGGAAAAGTGTGGTAATGCTGCTGTTGCTGTTTGTTTTCCTAATCGGGCGTTGTGGTTGGCTGGGATGTGTGGTGAGGGAGTGTGTGGTAGGTCCCTCAGCTCTGCCTGTCTGCAGTCAGAACTAATGGAGAAATGAGTGAAACGGGGCATGTGTTGTTGATTTGTGTGGGTGTGTGTGTGTGTGTGTGTGTGTGACATATGAACACACACTTTCATATGTGCACAATGCATTTACAACCAATTTGAGTCGTAGAAGTAGTAAAAACAGAACCATACTTAAGGATTTATTGTTGAAAATAGATACAGAAATGGTTGTACATATCTGGAACAATCTATAAACACTTTTCCCCAAAAAATTGTGTTGAAAATACAACTGCAGCCATTTGTGAGCAACTGTACAAAATGTTAAATGTAATCTTTGTTTGTTTGTTTCCACACTAAAAGAAGCTTTTATGTACATGTTATATAATATTTAAACTCAGACGAACAGGTTGTGCTAACAAAACTGTAGAAAACATTCCAAGGCTAAAAACAGAGTTTCGTCAGTGAGGGGAAATGTTCTGAATGTTGTAGGTAGAAATGTAACGTATAGAACTGACAATTCCTCATCCTACAAACCCAATACATTACATCTGAACATTCTGCAATGGTGCACCCCACTGAACATGCCCCAGAGGTGGACAATTGTGGTCACTTGCAATGAGCTTAGGACCACATCCACATAACGGATTCCTGGCAATCATTCTCCAAATTGAGATGAGTTGAAGTTAGAAAATTGAAGATGAAAGAACAAAGCATATCCTAATGCTGTTCATTCCAACTGAGTGAATCCCAGTATCTGATGATTTTTATCTCTACTTAATATTTGGACATTCATTGGCTAAAGAACCCATTCAGGTGTTTTTCCAAGTGATTAACACACTTCTAGTCCGTGGAACCGCCTTGCTTTGTAAACTTAATGTAGAGACTTGATAGTAGTTCAGAAATATTGTTCTTTCACATCATATACATATTTAATACTTTCATATTGTGCAAACCGCAACTGTTAATCCCACAGGACCAATCAAGAAAGGGTATTGAGTATAGACAGTATCTGTATGAGTGAAAACTAATGCTTTTGTAGCAACCCTTTTAACAGACTGGCCAATAGAAACCACAAGGTACATGAATAACAACTGCTTGATAAATAAAACCATACACATTATTACATTTTTAGGGAGCCAGCTTCCCAACAGTTTCCAGTGTTCATATTTAATGAAGCACTCTGAAAAACCTTTTACCAACTTCTCTTCCTTGTTTACAGGTTGAGTATTTTCTCATGTTGTCGTGATTGATAAATAGTGAGATGAGATTTAAGGAGATATGACAAATGTGCCTAACAGAGTTCGTGACAAGTATGGTCCTGTACACTTTTATACAATGGAATGTGGGCTGTTGCCATCTGACAAATAGATAGTCAGAAAGGTGCATCTCCATGGTAACAGAGAAGCCCACCTCCCCTCAGGCTGCCTCAGTCCTCCTTTCAGCCTGGTACAATAATCCCTCTTTCAGTCAGGCATCTTCCTGGCCACCTCCTTGGTGGAGGGGTCTTACCATTTCCCAGGTATGGGTGTTCCGCACTCGTACCAGCCGACATAGGTGGCATGCGAGTTCCCTCCGATCTGGCCGAAGTTGACCGGTTCCTGACGCATAGCCCGGTAGAAACCTGAGACATGAGAACAAAAGGATAATGAGAACCTTTCTTTTAAAAATGGTTTGGGATGTGAATGGTCTTAACATAGTCTAGAGATCATTGTTTCCCATAGTTAACCCTGAAACAGAAATCTTTAGTAATTGAAAAGTGAACAAGAAACCATGGTCATGGACACCTGTACAAGTGGTTCTCTGCCACTGATCTTTCTAATGGGTCCCAGTTGATGGTACTCTACCTGATCGGCTGGGAAGCTGGTCGGCCAGTAGCTGGCTGCCTGTTCGTCCGTCCAGGAAAGAATCTACAAATTGGCAGTGGTCCTCTCCATGACCAGTCTGGTCCCCGATGTTATAGAACTTGCCTGCACAGGATCAAAGGTTATGGCTCTGTATGATGCTATAGGTTAAATAATGTTAATTTAAGTTAATATAATTTTAGTTAGTTACACCTCGTTCAGAATTCCATTGTATCCTTTATAGTCATATGTACACAAGTCCTTTATAGTCAGTCGTATGTACATAGAGACAAGGCAATATAAACAGAGTAAAACATAGACATACTCTGAGTGTACAAAACATTAGGGAACACCTTCCGAATATTAAGTTGTCCCCCTTTTTGCCCTCAGAACAGCCTCAAGTCATCGGGGCATGGACTCTACAAGGTGTCAAAAGTGTTATTCAGGGATGCTGGCCTATGTTGATTCCAATGCTTCCTACAGTTGTGTCAAGTTGGTTGGATGTCCTTTAGGTGGTGGACCATTTTTAATATACTCACAGGAAACTGTTGAGCATGAAAAACTCAGCAATTTAGCAGTTCTTGACAAATCCGGTGCGCCTGGCCCCTACTACCATACTCCGTTCAAAGGCACTTAAATCTTTTGTCTTCCCCATTCACCATCTGAATGGTACATATACACAATCTATGTCTCAATTGTCTCAAGGCTTAAAATTCTTCTTTAACCTGTCTCCGCCCCTTAATCTACACTGATTGAAGTGTAGATTAAGTAACATCAATAAGAGATCATACACTCTTTGAAAAAGGGTTCAAAAGGGTTCTGCGGTTGTCCCCATAGGAGAACCCTTTTTGGTTCCAGATAGAACTAGTTTGGTTTCCATGTAGAACCCTCTGGAAAGGGTTTTACATGGAACGCAAAAGGGGTTCTTCAAAGGGTTGTCTTATGGGGACAGCGAAAGAACCCTTTTTAGTTCTAGATAACACCTTTTTTCTAAGAGTGGAGCATTCACCTGGATTCACCTGGTCAGTCTATGTCATGGAAAGAGCAGGTGTTCTTAATGTTTTGTACACTCAGTGTATAGTGTGCCTTCGGAAACTATTCAGACCCCTTGACTTTTTCCACATTTTGTTACAGCCTTATTCTAAAATTGATTAAATAAAACTGTTTTCTCAGCAATCTACAAACAATACCCCAAAATGACGAAGCGAAAACAGGTTTTTAAACATTTTTGCAAATGTATTTACCGTAATTTCCGGACTATAAGCCGCTACTTTATTCCCAGGCTTTGAACCTCGAGGTTTATACAATGACTCGGCTAATTTATGGATCTTTCCCGCTTTCACAAGATTCATGCCGCCAAAAAACTGAGCACCGTCACATAATGTGACGTAAATTGAGCGCGCTCAAACTTCCCATCATTCTGATTACGGTAGTCATTTTGAAACCCTCATCATGGCAAAGACACGGAGAAATGCATATGATGCAGCTTTCAAGTTGAAGGCGATCGATCTGGCTGTTGGAAAGGGAAATAGAGCTGCTGACAGCGTGGAGCATTGTCAAAAAATCCACTATCATCAACGGGTTTCGAAAGGCTGGACTGCTGCGTGTTGAAGAGGGCAGCGATCCAACATCGGATGGAGCAATTCAACTCTGACACCGAAGGAGATGACTTCAGTGGTTTCAGTGCACAGGAGGAGGGAGATAGTGACCAATGACTTTCTTGGTAGGCTACTGTTTAATTTTTGTTACAAGCCGTGTTTCGTTAAAGCCTATTTATTTTTGTTACAAGCCGTGTTTCGTTTAAAGGCTGTGTAAAGTTCATTTGTTTCAACGTACGGGTAGGCACCTGCGGCTTATAGTCATGTGCGGCTTATTTATGTACAAAATACATATTCTTTAATAATTCAGTGGGTGCGGTTCATATTCAGGTGCGCTTAATAGTCCAGCAATTACGGTAAAAATAACAGAAATACCTGGATTACATAAGTATTCAGACCCTTTGCTATGAGAATCGAAATTGAGCTCAGGTGCATTCTGTTTCCATTGATCATCCTTCAGATGTTTCTACAACTTCATTGGAGTCCACTTGTGGTAAATTCAATTGATTGGACATAATTTAGATAGGCACACACGTGTCTATATAAGGTCCCACAGTTGACAGTGCATGTCAGAGCAAAAACCAAGCCATGAGGTCAAAGACATTTTCCGTAGAGCTCTGAGACAGGATTGTGTCGAGGCATAAACCTGGGGAAGTGTACCAAAACATTTATGCAGCATTGAATGTCCCCAAGAGCACAGTGGCCTCCATAATTATTAAATGGAAGAAGTTTGGAACCACCAAGACTCTTCCTAGAGCTGGCTGCCAGGCCAAACTGAGCAATCGGGGGAGAAGGGCCTTGGTCAGGGAGGTGACCACAAACCTGATGGTCAGTCTGACAGAGCTCTAGAGTTGCTCTGTGGAGATGGGAGGACAACCATCTCTGCAGCACTCCACCAATAAGGCCTTAATGGTAGAGTGCCAGAATGCTAAGTGTCATGTCTGGAGGAAACCTGGCGCCATCCCTACAATGAAGCATGGTGGTGGCAGCATCATGCTTTGGGGATGTTTTTCAGCAGCATGGGCTGGGAGACTAGACTGGATCGAGGGAAAGATGAACATAGGAAAGTACAGAGAGGTCCTTGATGAAAACCTGGTCCTGGACCTCAGACTGGGGCAAAGATTTACCTTCCAACAGGACAACAACCCTAAGCACACAGCCAAGACAATGCAGGAGTGGCTTAAGGACAAGTCTCTGAATGTCCTTGAGTGGTCCAGCCGGAGCCCAGACTTGAACCCGATCGAACAATTCTCGAGAGATCTGAAAATAGCCGTGCAGCAACGCTCCCTATCCAACCTGACAGAGATTGAGAGGATCTGCAGAGAAGAATGCGAGAAACTCCTCCAATTACAGGTGTGCCAAGCTTGTAGTGTCCTACCCAAGAAGACTCGAGGCTGTAATCGCTGCCAAGAGTGATTCAACAAAGTACTGAGTAAACGGTCTGAATACTTTTATATTTTTAATAAATGTGGAAACATTTCTACAAACAAGTTTTTGCTTTGTCATTATGGGCCATTGTGTGTAGATTGATATGAGATAAAAACAGTTTAATCAATTTTAGAATAAGGCTGTCTCACCAGGGGTAGGTTACTTTCTAAATGTAATCCATTACAGTTACTAGTTACCTGTCAAATTGTAATCAGTAACGTTACTTTTGGATTACCGAAACACAGTAACATAATCTGATTACATTCAGTTACGTTTAGATTACTTTCCCCTTAAGAGGAATTAGAAGAAGACAAAAATGTATGTTACCAATTGAACCACATCTATTGAGATATGCTGCAATGTTAAAGTTTACATAGCTGGCCACATGTGGATGTTACATTTGACTTTGTGCGTTGTTTGTGTTGGCTTCTTCTAACCCATCGCTTTCTACTACATATAATAAATAATACGTTAAACTTTGGTTTTTAATGTAAAAATATAATTTAATCAGAATTCCAGTCATTCCAATAAATGTTATACCCCTTGATCTTCAAGAAAGGACTTGGAAATATGGAAGTATAGATTAGCCAAATTGTTTTACCTGAGCATGACCCCAAAACTAAGGACTTATTAGCCAACTCTACGCTGTTATTTATGATTTTGTTGTCATGGAGGACTGATTGATTCGAGTTGAAAAATAAATGCTGTGCTCATGGAGTGGCATGCTTTGAGCACTACTGAAATGTGCTATTTACATGTGAAAAATGAATGACATATGCTACATTGCTATAGGCCTATTTAACATTTTATTGGTGACACTTTGATATCTTGATAATATGCAGCTGTTTAAAGGGCAAATCCACAGATGAAACAGTAACAAAACCTCACCCCGCCTCTGTTTTGGTAAAAAGCTGAGGGATGGGCCTGGAGAAATGTAACCACTCTCGGATGAATAGTCAGAGCTATGGATGCGAGGACTGACCATCCATGATATCAAAATGATTGTTTGAACCATGTTATGAGGCTATACAGTGTTTGTTTATGTTTACAATGTTTACAAACATTGGAGGAAAACAAGCTTATATTTTGGGTTCTCATGGTGGGACAGTTGAACTAAGCTCATAAGGCATGTGAAGTTATATTCTTCAAGAATCAATTGATATATAATTTATACAGTGCCTTGCGAAAGTATTCGGCCCCCTTGAACTTCAGGCTTCAAACATAAAGATATAAAACTGTATTTTTTTGTGAAGAATCAACAACAAGTGGGACACAATCATGAAGTGGAACGACATTTATTGGATATTTCAAACTTTTTTAATAAATCAAAAACTGAAAAATTGGGCGTGTAAAATTATTCAGCCCCCTTAAGTTAATACTTTGTAGCGCCACCTTTTGCTGCGATTACAGCTGTAAGTCGCTTGGGGTATGTCTCTATCAGTTTTGCACATCGAGAGACTGAAATTTTTTCCCATTCCTCCTTGCAAAACAGCTCGAGCTCAGTGAGGTTGGATGGAGAGCATTTGTGAACAGCAGTTTTCAGTTCTTTCCACAGATTCTCGATTGGATTCAGGTCTGGACTTTGACTTGGCCATTCTAACACCTGGATATGTTTATTTTTGAACCATTCCATTGTAGATTTTGCTTTATGTTTTGGATCATTTTCTTGTTGGAAGACAAATCTCTGTCCCAGTCTCAGGTCTTTTGCAGACTCCATCAGGTTTTCTTCCAGAATGGTCCTGTATTTGGCTCCATCCATCTTCCCATCAATTTTAACCATCTTCCCTGTCCCTGCTGAAGAAAAGCAGGCCCAAACCATGATGCTGCCACCACCATGTTTGACAGTGGGGATGGTGTGTTCAGCTGTGTTGCTTTTACGCCAAACATAACGTTTTGCATTGTTGCCAAAAAGTTCAATTTTGGTTTCATCTGACCAGAGCACCTTCTTCCACATGTTTGGTGTGTCTCCCAGGTGGCTTGTGGCAAACTTTAAACTACACTTTTTATGGATATCTTTAAGAAATGGCTTTCTTCTTGCCACTCTTCCATAAAGGCCAGATTTGTGCAATATACGACTGATTGTTGTCCTTTGGACAGAGTCTCCCACCTCAGCTGTAGATCTCTGCAGTTCATCCAGAGTGATCATGGGCCTCTTGGCTGCATCTCTGATCAGTCTTCTCCTTGTATGAGCTGAAAGTTTAGAGGGACGGCCAGGTCTTGGTAGATTTGCAGTGGTCTGATACTCCTTCCATTTCAATATTATCGCTTGCACAGTGCTCCTTGGGATGTTTAAAGCTTGGGCAATCTTTTTGTATCCAATTCCGTCTTTAAACTTCTTCACAATAGTATCTCGGACCTGCCTGGTGTGTTCCTTGTTCTTCATGATGCTCTCTGCGCTTTTAACGGACCTCTGAGACTATCACAGTGCAGGTGCATTTATACGGAGACTTGATTACACACAGGTGGATTGTATTTATCATCATTCAGCATTGGATCATTCAGAGATCCTCACTGAACTTCTGGAGAGAGTTTGCTGCACTGAAAGTAAAGGGGCTGAATAATTTTGCACGTCCAATTTTTCAGTTTTTGATTTGTTAAAAAAGTTTGAAATATCCAATAAATGTCGTTCCACTTCATGATTGTGTCCCACTTGTTGTTGATTCTTCACAAAAAAATAAAGTTTTATATCTTTATGTTTGAAGTCTGAAATGTGGCAAAAGGTCGCAAAGTTCAAGGGGGCTGAATACTTTCGCAAGGCACTGTAAGTCCAAAAATGGATGTAGCAACTACAGATTGCTCCTTTAAGTCTATCAAAAGTGAGTTTGAGTTTGAGCACGTGTCCATTAGGCCTATGGATAAGAAAAAATAGTATCAGCATGAATTAGATTGAGCAATAAAACCCCCACTTGTATTCCATAGGCTGGGATTCGCACTATGCAGCTGTTGCATTAGCATATGTTTTACTGGCTGTCCACTGGTTTCAAAAACAATGATTGAGAGGCAGCTTAAACTTCTTGAATTCAACCATTATTGGGTTCAAATACACATTTAGATTTGTGAACAGCCATCCACAACAACCACCGTAATGTGCAAATAGCTAAATGAGAGAACAGCAGTGTGATTCACATCAATACGCTATGTAGATGACAATAAGTGATATCCGTATCGCCATAGACTACACTGCTGTCATCCTTACCTCCAAGCGTTTATTCAAGTTGGATCATTTTTGGATGCCGACAGCAGTCGTACCATTGGAAGGACATGGCTTGGACTGTAGCTTACAAAAGCCCTTTCCTGCTCTTTTCCCGCAATCCATCAAACCCATTTGGTGTGTCATCATAGTGGTCTCTGAATTCTGGTCAGACTCGCTCAGGTGGAAAAAAATGTAAACATGCGCCTTTTTTCAATGCTGATTTGAATGTCATTGAGAAAACAGGTGTCAAAGATTTTTTTTCTCGCAAACCTCCTTTCTGAACTTAAGAGCTATCCTCGATGTAATCATCTAATTTTTCAAAAGTATCTGTAATCTGATTACAATATGTTTGCTGGTAACGTAACGGTTTACATGTAATCCATTACTGCCCAACCCTGGCTGTAACCTACTGTAACCTAACAACATTTGGAAGAAGTCAAGTGGTCTGAATACTTTCCCAAGGCAACCCTCTTACTATACTATACTGACCGTTGAGCGAGTCGCTCATGTAGATTTTGTATCTAAGGGAGTTGCATAGCTGGATGCCCACAAACTTGCGGTACCAGGTCCTCTTCACGTACTGCTTCCCATTACACTCCGAGTAGGAATCTGCCTTGAAGGGGAACTGTGTCCAGATAGCAGCTTTACCTGGAGGCAGGAGAGAGAATATATTAAAGGATTCATTTGACACTATGGCACAGAGAACGGGACACAAACTATGGAAGAAAAATGATTGTGAACATGACATACTGAGTCCACTCACCTGAGACATTCTCACTCACCCGAGGGTCCGCTATGGAGGAGAGAGTGAAAGAGATAAAACATCATTAGTCACACATCAGTCCATTATTACCGCATTAATACAGTAATAAACAATACTTGCACATGGACAGCTACGTAGTCATGTCCCTCCCAGTCTGATTTCACTACAGGGCAAAGAGCCTTTGGTCCAATCACTCCTCTTTATCAGTGTTGGAGATCAATTCAGCTCAGTCACTCTTATTTCTGTTTGGACACAATATTGCTGTGAATGTTAGTTAATTGATTTCATTAGTGTGCATAACGGATATGATATGAATCCCAAAATCCAATCCATCTGTAGCTATTATGTGACCATGACTGATGTTGAAGCTGTCAAATCGTTGAGCAGCTGCTCTTGTCACAAAGCCACACCCTCCCTCTCAGGTTAGAAGTTCAGAACGAGAAAGTGTAGGCTAGTTAGAAAATATAACGCTCAAATTGAAATTGATTAAACAAAATACTGAAGATTTCGATCAGCGTAAGGGAGGTGTAGATTACATCTCACATTCCAGGGTTCCTTATGGAGGTGTAGATTACATCTCACATTCCAGTGTTCCTTATGGAGGTGTATATTACATCTCACATTCCAGTGTTCCTTATGGAGGTGTAGATTACATCTCACATTCCAGTGTTCCTTATGGAGGTGTAGATTACATCTCACATTCCAGTGTTCCTTATGGAGGTGTAGATTACATCTCACATTCCAGTGTTCCTTATGGAGGTGTAGATTACACCTCACATTCCAGTGTTCCTTATGGAGGTGTAGATTACATCTCACATTCCAGTGTTCCTTATGGAGGTGTAGATTACGTCTCACATTCCAGGGTTCCTTATGGAGGTGTAGATTACATCTCACATTCCAGTGTTCCTTATGGAGGTGTAGATTACACCTCACATTCCAGTGTTCCTTATGGAGGTGTAGATTACATCTCACATTCCAGTGTTCCTTATGGAGGTGTAGATTACACCTCACATTCCAGTGTTCCTTATGGAGGTGTAGATTACATCTCACATTCCAGTGTTCCTTATGGAGGTGTAGATTACATCTCACATTCCAGTGTTCCTTATGGAGGTGTAGATTACATCTCACATTCCAGTGTTCTTTATGGAGGTGTAGATTACATCTCACATTCCAGTGTTCCTTATGGAGGTGTAGATTACATCTCACATTCCAGTGTTCCTTATGGAGGTGTAGATTACATCTCACATTCCAGTGTTCCTTATGGAGGTGTATATTACATCTCACATTCCAGTGTTCCTTATGGAGGTGTAGATTACATCTCACATTCCAGTGTTCTTTATGGAGGTGTAGATTACACCTCACATTCCAGTGTTCCTTATGGAGGTGTATATTACATCTCACATTCCAGTGTTCCTTATGGAGGTGTAGATTACATCTCACATTCCAGTGTTCCTTATGGAGGTGTATATTACATCTCACATTCCAGTGTTCCTTATGGAGGTGTAGATTACATCTCACATTCCAGTGTTCCTAATGGAGGTGTAGATTACATCTCACATTCCAGTGTTCCTTATGGAGGTGTAGATTACACCTCACATTCCAGTGTTCTTTATGGAGGTGTAGATTACATCTCACATTCCAGTGTTCCTTATGGAGGTGTAGATTACATCTCACATTCCAGTGTTCCTTATGGAGGTGTAGATTACATCTCACATTCCAGTGTTCCTTATGGAGGTGTAGATTACATCTCACATTCCAGTGTTCTTTATGGAGGTGTAGATTACATCTCACATTCCAGTGTTCTTTATGGAGGTGTAGATTACATCTCACATTCCAGTGTTCCTTACGGAGGTGTAGATTACATCTCACATTCCAGTGTTCCTTATGGAGGTGTAGATTACATATCACATTCCAGTGTTCCTTATGGAGGTGTAGATTACATCTCACATTCCAGTGTTCTTTATGGAGGTGTAGATTACATCTCACATTCCAGTGTTCCTTATGGAGGTGTAGATTACATCTCACATTCCAGTGTTCTTTATGGAGGTGTATATTACATCTCACATTCCAGTGTTCCTTATGGAGGTGTAGATTACATCTCACATTCCAGTGTTCCTTATGGAGGTGTAGATTACATCTCACATTCCAGTGTTCCTTATGGAGGTGTAGATTACATCTCACATTCCAGTGTTCCTTATGGAGGTGTAGATTACATCTCACATTCCAGTGTTCCTTATGGAGGTGTATATTACATCTCACATTCCAGTGTTCTTTATGGAGGTGTAGATTACATCTCACATTCCAGTGTTCCTTATGGAGGTGTATATTACATCTCACATTCCAGTGTTCCTTATGGAGGTGTAGATTACATCTCACATTCCAGTGTTCCTTATGGAGGTGTAGATTACATCTCACATTCCAGTGTTCCTTATGGAGGTGTAGATTACATCTCACATTCCAGTGTTCCTTATGGAGGTGTAGATTACATCTCACATTCCAGTGTTCCTTATGGAGGTGTAGATTACATCTCACATTCCAGTGTTCCTTATGGAGGTGTATATTACATCTCACATTCCAGTGTTCCTTATGGAGGTGTATATTACATCTCACATTCCAGTGTTCTTTATGGAGGTGTATATTACATCTCACATTCCAGTGTTCTTTATGGAGGTGTAGATTACATCTCACATTCCAGTGTTCCTAATGGAGATGTAGATTACATCTCACATTCCAGTGTTCCTTATGGAGGTGTATATTACATCTCACATTCCAGTGTTCCTTATGGAGGTGTAGATTACATCTCACATTCCAGTGTTCCTTATGGAGGTGTAGATTACATCTCACATTCCAGTGTTCCTTATGGAGGTGTAGATTACATCTCACATTCCAGTGTTCCTTATGGAGGTGTATATTACATCTCACATTCCAGTGTTCCTTATGGAGGTGTAGATTACATCTCACATTCCAGTGTTCCTTATGGAGGTGTAGATTACACCTCACATTCCAGTGTTCTTTATGGAGGTGTATATTACATCTCACATTCCAGTGTTCTTTATGGAGGTGTAGATTACATCTCACATTCCAGTGTTCCTTATGGAGGTGTAGATTACATCTCACATTCCAGTGTTCTTTATGGAGGTGTAGATTACATCTCACATTCCAGTGTTCCTTATGGAGGTGTAGATTACATCTCACATTCCAGTGTTCCTTATGGAGGTGTAGATTACATCTCACATTCCAGTGTTCCTTATGGAGGTGTATATTACATCTCACATTCCAGTGTTCCTTATGGAGGTGTAGATTACACCTCACATTCCAGTGTTCCTTATGGAGGTGTAGATTACATCTCACATTCCAGTGTTCTTTATGGAGGTGTAGATTACATCTCACATTCCAGTGTTCCTTATGGAGGTGTAGATTACATCTCACATTCCAGTGTTCCTTATGGAGGTGTAGATTACATCTCACATTCCAGTGTTCCTTATGGAGGTGTATATTACATCTCACATTCCAGTGTTCCTTATGGAGGTGTATATTACATCTCACATTCCAGTGTTCCTTATGGAGGTGTAGATTACATCTCACATTCCAGTGTTCCTTATGGAGGTGTAGATTACATCTCACATTCCAGTGTTCCTTATGGAGGTGTAGATTACATATCACATTCCAGTGTTCTTTATGGAGGTGTAGATTACATCTCACATTCCAGTGTTCCTTATGGAGGTGTAGATTACATCTCACATTCCAGTGTTCCTTATGGAGGTGTAGATTACATCTCACATTCCAGTGTTCTTTATGGAGGTGTAGATTACATCTCACATTCCAGTGTTCCTTATGGAGGTGTATATTACATCTCACATTCCAGTGTTCCTTACGGAGGTGTAGATTACATCTCACATTCCAGTGTTCTTTATGGAGGTGTATATTACATCTCACATTCCAGTGTTCCTTATGGAGGTGTATATTACATCTCACATTCCAGTGTTCCTTACGGAGGTGTAGATTACATTTTACATTCCAGTGTTCCTTATGGAGGTGTAGATTACATCTCACATTCCAGTGTTCCTTATGGAGGTGTATATTACATCTCACATTCCAGTGTTCCTTATGGAGGTGTAGATTACATCTCACCTTCCAGTGTTCCTTATGGAGGTGTAGATTACATCTCACATTCCAGTGTTCCTTATGGAGGTGTATATTACATCTCACATTCCAGTGTTCTTTATGGAGGTGTAGATTACATCTCACATTCCAGTGTTCCTTATGGAGGTGTATATTACATCTCACATTCCAGTGTTCCTTATGGAGGTGTATATTACATCTCACATTCCAGTGTTCCTTATGGAGGTGTATATTACATCTCACATTCCAGTGTTCCTTATGGAGGTGTAGATTACATCTCACATTCCAGTGTTCTTTATGGAGGTGTAGATTACACCTCACATTCCAGTGTTCCTTATGGAGGTGTATATTACATCTCACATTCCAGTGTTCCTTATGGAGGTGTAGATTACATCTCACATTCCAGTGTTCCTTATGGAGGTGTAGATTACATCTCACATTCCAGTGTTCCTTATGGAGGTGTAGATTACATCTCACATTCCAGTGTTCCTTATGGAGGTGTATATTACATCTTACATTCCAGTGTTCCTTATGGAGGTGTATATTACATCTCACATTCCAGTGTTCTTTATGGAGGTGTAGATTACATCTCACATTCCAGTGTTCCTTATGGAGGTGTAGATTACATCTCACATTCCAGTGTTCTTTATGGAGGTGTAGATTACATCTCACATTCCAGTGTTCCTTATGGAGGTGTAGATTACATCTCACATTCCAGTGTTCTTTATGGAGGTGTAGATTACATCTCACATTCCAGTGTTCCTTATGGAGGTGTAGATTACATCTCACATTCCAGTGTTCCTTATGGAGGTGTAGATTACATCTCACATTCCAGTGTTCCTTATGGAGGTGTATATTACATCTCACATTCCAGTGTTCTTTATGGAGGTGTAGATTACATCTCACATTCCAGTGTTCTTTATGGAGGTGTAGATTACATCTCACATTCCAGTGTTCCTAATGGAGGTGTAGATTACATCTCACATTCCAGTGTTCCTAATGGAGGTGTAGATTACATCTCACATTCCAGTGTTCCTTATGGAGGTGTAGATTACATCTCACATTCCAGTGTTCCTTATGGAGGTGTATATTACATCTCACATTCCAGTGTTCCTTATGGAGGTGTATATTACATCTCACATTCCAGTGTTCCTAATGGAGGTGTAGATTACATCTCACATTCCAGTGTTCCTTATGGAGGTGTAGATTACATCTCACATTCCAGTGTTCCTTATGGAGGTGTATATTACATCTCACATTCCAGTGTTCCTTATGGAGGTGTATATTACATCTCACATTCCAGTGTTCCTTATGGAGGTGTATATTACATCTCACATTCCAGTGTTCCTTATGGAGGTGTAGATTACATCTCACATTCCAGTGTTCCTTATGGAGGTGTATATTACATCTCACATTCCAGTGTTCCTTATGGAGGTGTAGATTACATCTCACATTCCAGTGTTCCTTATGGAGGTGTAGATTACATCTCACATTCCAGTGTTCCTTACGGAGGTGTAGATTACATCTCACATTCCAGTGTTCCTTATGGAGGTGTATATTACATCTCACATTCCAGTGTTCCTTATGGAGGTGTAGATTACATCTCACATTCCAGTGTTCCTTATGGAGGTGTAGATTACATCTCACATTCCAGTGTTCCTTATGGAGGTGTATATTACATCTCACATTCCAGTGTTCTTTATGGAGGTGTATATTACATCTCACATTCCAGTGTTCCTTATGGAGGTGTAGATTACATCTCACATTCCAGTGTTCCTTATGGAGGTGTAGATTACATCTCACATTCCAGTGTTCTTTATGGAGGTGTAGATTACACCTCACATTCCAGTGTTCCTTATGGAGGTGTATATTACATCTCACATTCCAGTGTTCCTTATGGAGGTGTATATTACATCTCACATTCCAGTGTTCCTTATGGAGGTGTAGATTACATCTCACATTCCAGTGTTCCTTATGGAGGTGTAGATTACATCTCACATTCCAGTGTTCCTTATGGAGGTGTAGATTACATCTCACATTCCAGTGTTCCTTATGGAGGTGTAGATTACATCTCACATTCCAGTGTTCCTTATGGAGGTGTAGATTACATCTCACATTCCAGTGTTCTTTATGGAGGTGTAGATTACATCTCACATTCCAGTGTTCCTTATGGAGGTGTAGATTACATCTCACATTCCAGTGTTCCTTATGGAGGTGTAGATTACATCTCACATTCCAGTGTTCCTTATGGAGGTGTAGATTACATCTCACATTCCAGTGTTCCTTATGGAGGTGTAGATTACATCTCACATTCCAGTGTTCTTTATGGAGGTGTATATTACATCTCACATTCCAGTGTTCCTTATGGAGGTGTATATTACATCTCACATTCCAGTGTTCCTTATGGAGGTGTAGATTACATCTCACATTCCAGTGTTCCTTATGGAGGTGTAGATTACATCTCACATTCCAGTGTTCCAACTTGTAACCTGTCTAGGACTGGGGTTCCGCAAGCGGAACTTCAAACCTCAGATTTCCCACTTCCTGTTTGGATTTTTTTCTCAGGGTTTTGCCTGCTTTATGAGTTCTGTTATACTCACATACATCATTCAAACAGTTTTAGAAACTTCCGAGTGTTTTCTATCCAATACTAATAATAATAATATCCGTATATTAGCATCTGGGACTGAGTAGGAGGCAGTTTACTCTGGGCACACTATTCATCCAAAAGTGAAAATGCTGCCCCCTATCCCAAATAAAGGCTGCATGGGATGTATCTTAATGTGACTCTGTGCAGCCAATGGCAATGTCCCCTTTAGGTACACTGAACAAAAATATAAATGCCACATGCAACAATTTCAAAGATTTTACTGAGTTACAGTTCATATAACGAAATCAGTCAATTGAAATGAATTCATTAGGCCCTGATCTATGGATTTCATGACTGGGATACAGATATGCATCTGTTGGTCACATATATTTTAATATCAGAAAGCCAGTCAGTATCTGGTGTGACCATCATTTGCCTCATGCAACATGACATCTCCTTCGCAAGCCTGTGGAATGTTTTCCCACTTGGGGGGGGGAACTAGAACACGCTGTCGAACACATTGATCCAGAGCACCCCAAACATGCTCAATGGGTGACATGTCTGGTGAGTATGAAGGCCCTGGAAGAACTGGGACACTGTCAGCTTCCAGGAAATGTGTACAGATCCTTGTGACATCGGGCCGTGCATTATCATGCTGAAACATGAGATGATGGCAGCGGATGAATGTCACGACAATGGGCCTTTAGGATCTCGTCACTGTATCTCTGTGCATTCAAACTGTCATCGATAAAATGCAATTGTGTTCGTTGTCCTTAGCTTATGCCTGCCCATACCATAACCCCACTCCCACCATGGGGCACTCGGTTCACAATGTTGACATCAGCAAACCGCTCGCCCACACGACGCTGTCTGCCGTCAGCCCAGTACAGTTGAAACGCTGATTCATCCATGAAGAGCACACTTCTCCAGCATGCCAGTGGCCTTCAAAGGCGACTATTTGCCCACTGAAGTCGGTTACGACGCCTGGTGGGGACAATGAGCACACAGATGAGCTTCCCTGAAACGGTTTCTGCAGTTTGTGCCGAAATTCTCTGGTTGTGCAAACCCACAGTTTCATCAGCTGTCTGGGTGGCTGGTCTCAGACGATCCCGCAGGTGAAGAAGCCGCATGTGGAGGTCCTGGGCTGGCGTGGTTCCACATGGTCTGCAGTTGTGAGGCCGGTTGGACGTACCCAAAATCTCTAAAATGACATTGGAGGCAGCTTATGGTAGAGAAATTAACATTCAATTCTCTGGCAACAGCTCTGGGAGACATTCCTGCAGTCAGCATGCCAATTGCAAGCTCCCTCAAAATTTGAGACACGTGGCATTGTGTTGTGTGACAAAACTGCACATTTTAGTGGCCTTTTGTTGTCCCCAGCACAAAGTGTACCTGTATATTGTTCACGCTGTTTAACCTGCTTCTTGTATAATGCCAGGAGCCACTTGTGGATTTGACAGCTCTAACGCAGTTCCACCTCCGACACCGCCAAAACAACCTCTATGCGGATGTCGGCTGATTGAATAGAGCACTAAACCTAACTATGACCAACATGATCAAGTCCCCAAACACCCCCCTCGCAAAGTTGCACCCTGGTAATAGTTGTCCATCTCTTCCTGGAGACTAGTGTGTGTTGTTTTTTGATTAGAGGAGTGATGAAAAGCCTGACAGACAGACAGGACCGATAGGTCTCGACCAGACATGACCCAGTGCTCGTCAAGGTTACCAAAACGGAAAAGGCATGTTGGAGTCATTAACAACAGTCTTATTGCACACCTCTGACATGCTAGGCCATGCTAATGGTGAGCAGCTAATTACTTACACACATCTATTGGCCAAAGGTTAATACCATGAGCAAGAAAGTAATTAGAGACACATATCTGAAAAGCATGTGATATCAGTGTTTGATACAGCACTTAGAGGCGGAGCCAAGCTAATGCAAAGTATTCAAGTTGAAAGTAAGATTGTTATTCGAGTTTTATTACTAATTTACTGGCCCAGCCAATGGGGCTATATAATGCAAACAGTGGGAATTGTGGTCCTAGGTCAAGGTTCTGATTTATGGTCCCTTTTGCATGGTTTCCATCAACGGTTAACATTTGGATATGGGAATGGAAAGCTGATCATAGATATATCCATGCCCAATGGGAACTTCTATCTGGAGCTGGCCTCCATTCCGGCTCCATTATGGAAGTGTAATCAGACATACTGGCTGCTCTGATATTGCTCAATCCATATAATTATATATTCTTAATACATAGTCTTAATTCATCATCTCTTTACTTAGATTTGTGAGCATTGGGTATATGTTGTGGAATTGTTAGATATTACTTGTTAGATATTACTGCACTGTTGGAGCTAGAAACACAAGCATTTCGCTACACCCACAATAACTGCCAAACACGTGTATGTGACCAATAACATTTGATTTGATACAGTGGAGTCCATTTTGGCTCTACACCTACCTGACTCTGTGTTGAACGACACCGCCTCACTGGCAGGCCCTTCCCCAAGCTCATTCTTGGGTTTTACTTTGAACTCGTAACTGAAAAAGGAAAGAGAAAAAGTCAGCATGATGTTAAACCAGCTCAGTCATTCCAAAATCTCCTTTTTATATACAGAACTTTCTATTCCGATCGCCATGGTGAGATAGCTTTCCCAGCAAAGGAATGTAAACGGGAGATTCCACATCACAGGAGGCTGCTGAGGGGAGGACTGCTCATAATAATGGCTGGAATGGAGTGAATGGAATGGTATATAAACATATGGAAACTGTGCGTTTGACGTATTTGATACCATTCCATTAGTTCCAGTCCAGCCATTACTATGAGCCCGTCCTCCCCAATTATGGTGCCACCAGCCACCTGTGTTTCACGTACACAAAAATAAACCTTAGTTACACTTGTTCACTATAATCTTAAACTTTGTGGAGCTTGAGTTTATATTCCACCCGTCTCCAGCACTATGAGACTTAATATTTGTATTCTCTACAGCCTTGAGCAGAGGGCAGTGCTTGCTCATGGCCCCCCTCTCCCTTTCTCTACTTCTCCATCTCCCTCTCTCTCTTGCTCTTTCTCTTTCTCTCTGCCTCTCTCTCCTATTCTCTCTCTCACACAGACACACACACACAGAGACTCTCTCACTTAAACACAGTGTGAATGTACACACACATACATTCACACTCTCTCACTTAAACACACACACACAAACACACACACACACACACACACACACACACACACACACACACACACACACACACACACACACACACACACACACACACACACACACACACACACACACACACACCACCATAAAGTATGTGATGTTCAGACGTTGTGGTGGGTGAAACAGACCCAGCCGAGGATAAGGTTCTGGTTAATCTGGTTTATTCTATGAATCTCTAACTCCCAGCCAACACCAATATCAGGATCCAGCATAATTAGAAACACAATGAACCTTCCCAACCCAACCCTGCCCCAGCAAGCCTCCACACACCACATAAAAACAAACACAGACACACACCTGCTCTCTGGTTTTAAATTCTCCACAGCAGTGTGAGTCTGGTTGGTAGTCAGGATGGACACCTCTTCTCCATTGGGTCCTTGGGTCCTTGAAATGACCTCATACTCTGATCAAACGAGAAGCAGCAAATCCACACAACATGTTTAATTATATCTTTACAACCTCATTGATATCATACATATGTGATGTATGTGTCTCAACGAGGCAAATATAACATTTAAAGACAGGACTCTGAGGATTTGGGTGCGGTTGACAAGGACTGGGCCAAAGAAAGCGTTCTGAAAATATGTTGTCGCAACACTCCACCTCCACGACATGTTCTTATTGTAGAGTTATCCTGATGGAGCACAGATGGAGTTTCAGGATGTTATTAAAAGACCCATTGTAATAGAGTCTTATGAGTTAGGACTTCACCCTTCAATAACCTAGAGAGCATTATGAACCTCTGCGCATGTGCCCTTGCACACACACACACACACACATATGCGCACACACGCGTGTATCAGCACACACACACAATCACATACACACACACACACATTCGCACACACAATCATTCGCACACACACACACACATATACAGTGCCTTGCGAAAGTATTCGGCCCCCTTGAACTTTGCGACCTTTTGCCACATTTCAGGCTTCAAACATAAAGATATAAAACTGTATTTTTTTGTGAAGAATCAACAACAAGTGGGACACACTCATGAAGTGGAACGACATTTATTGGATATTTCAAACTTTTTTAACAAATAAAAAACTGAAAAATTGGGCGTGCAAAATTATTCAGCCCCTTTACTTTCAGTGCAGCAAACTCTCTCCAGAAGTTCAGTGAGGATCTCTGAATGATCCAATGTTGACCTAAATGACTAATGATGATAAATACAAAAAGATTTCCCAAGCTTTAAACATCCCAAGGAGCACTGTGCAAGCGATAATATTTAAATGGAAGGAGTATCAGACCACTGCAAATCTACCAAGACCTGGCCGTCCCTCTAAACTTTCAGCTCATACAAGGAGAAGACTGATCAGAGATGCAGCCAAGAGGCCCATGATCACTCTGGATGAACTGCAGAGATCTACAGCTGAGGTGGGAGACTCTGTCCATAGGACAACAATCAGTCGTATATTGCACAAATCTGGCCTTTATGGAAGAGTGGCAAGAAGAAAGCCATTTCTTAAAGATATCCATAAAAAGTGTTGTTTAAAGTTTGCCACAAGCCACCTGGGAGACACACCAAACATGTGGAAGAAGGTGCTCTGGTCAGATGAAACCAAAATTGAACTTTTTGGCAACAATGCAAAACGTTATGTTTGGCGTAAAAGCAACACAGCTCATCACCCTGAACACACCATCCCCACTGTCAAACATGGTGGTGGCAGCATCATGGTTTGGGCCTGCTTTTCTTCAGCAGGGACAGGGAAGATGGTTAAAATTGATGGGAAGATGGATGGAGCCAAATACAGGACTATTCTGGAAGAAAACCTGATGGAGTCTGCAAAAGACCTGAGACTGGGACGGAGATTTGTCTTCCAACAAGACAATGATCCAAAACATAAAGCAAAATCTACAATGGAATGGTTCAAAAATAAACATATCCAGGTGTTAGAATGGCCAAGTCAAAGTCCAGACCTGAATCCAATCGAGAATCTGTGGAAAGAACTGAAAACTGCTGTTCACAAATGCTCTCCATCCAACCTCACTGAGCTCGAGCTGTTTTGCAAGGAGGAATGGGAAAAAATGTCAGTCTCTCGATGTGCAAAACTGATAGAGACATACCCCAAGCGACTTACAGCTGTAATCGCAGCAAAAGGTGGCGCTACAAAGTATTAACTTAAGGGGGCTGAATAATTTTACACGCCCAATCTTTCAGTTTTTGATTTGTTAAAAAAGTTTGAAATATCCAATAAATGTCGTTCCACTTCATGATTGTGTCCCACTTGTTGTTGATTCTTCACAAAAAAATACAGTTTTATATCTTTATGTTTGAAGCCTGAAATGTGGCAAAAGGTCGCAAAGTTCAAGGGGGCCGAATACTTTCGCAAGGCACTGTATATGCGCACATACGCACACGCACACGCACACACACACACACACACACACACACACACACACACACACACACACACACACACGTATACGCACACACACACATATATATGCGCACACACGCACGTACACACACACACACACACACACACACACACACACACATATATATATATATACGCGCACACATATATATATATATACGCGCACACACACACACACATATATACGAACACACACTCACACACAAACCTGTGGTGTCGTTGTCAGTCTTCTCCCAGTCCAGGATGATGAAGGAGGGGCATCCCTCCACGGTCACCACGGTGACATTGGAGGGGGACAAGCGGGGGGGTGCGGTGACGTTCTGCTCCACCCCCTCCTCCTCAGGGAAGAAGCTGAGGGAGTGTGTTATGGAACACGGCTCGTCTGGCTTCTTGTCCGTCTTATAGAGCACATGAGGGGCTGGAAAAGACATTAAAGGGTTGGTGCTCAAACAATAACATCTTAAAAGACACAGAACTCTGTAGGATAACATACGTCATTTAGCAGACGATTTTAGCCAAAGCGACTTTCATTAATGCGGCATAGGATTACATTTTACATACAGGTGGTTGTGGGAATTAAACCCACTATCCTGGCATTGCTAGCGCCAAGCTCTACCAACTGATCTACAGAGAATCACAATAGGATAAAAACATTGTAACTACAGATTTAGGTAAATGTTTTTCAGAGCACTTATAATGTACATATTGTTCTACATCCGGGGTACATGCAATTAATTATACATTGCATTCATTGAAATAGACCTCGAACAGCTTATGATCAGCTGTATAGTGGTATTATTGTTAACATCTCTGACATCTGTACTCCATAGACAAGAGTTCTAAATCAGCTGGAGCTCAGCCAACCATCTGGATACAGACAAGACAAATCCATAACAACTGGCGGTAAGAGGAAGCACGAAAGGCTAATGTTCTCCAGGCTATTGTCCTCAGTGATCCTCCAGCCCCTGTCCACCGCGAGTTAGGTCATGGGGAGTTGTTGAAGACTGTTATGATGCATGTGTCCTTACCTACGAAGCGCTTCTTGCCCAAGGCGTCCACTTCCGAAGCAGGCAGAGAGCTGAACACAGAAGAGTTGTCACCTGGCTCATTACGAGTGGCTACAGAGAGATGGATGATGAGATTGAGAAACAACAAAGTGAGTGTGTGTGCATGCTATGAGAGTACTGTGATGATATGTCAACATTCCCCGGCAGAACTTTGTCCTCAATCTCTGGCTCAGTCCTACAGTCCGCAACTGCCAGCTAAGAACTTCAGCTAAGCACTTCAAATGATATTCTTGATGTTTCAGCAGTGTTAAATAGCTTAGATCATAGGCATCACTGTGTTTCTATATTTATAGACCCACAGCATATCTAAGGACTTTGATACTGAAATGGGCCTCGACAAGGTGTATAAAAAAAATAAAGTATAACAATATGAGGCACCAAACCCGCTCACATGGTTGGTTAACTCTAGAAGTCCCTCGTGTCTCTACCAACCTACGTCAATCAGTCTTTAGTTTTAACGCCCACCCCCCATGTTTGGTATAATTTACAATCCACATTACATCTGAAAACCTTGGTGCCAATAGGGCAGTTTAGAACACTGATGAGGGATGAATTCACTGAGGTTTCCAGAGGTTTGCGAGTGTTTTGGTTGATAGTAATAATTGATTTGTGTTGTTGAAATGTAGTGTATCTTATATATTTTTTCCGCCAAACCCAGATTTGTCCATTGGACTGCCAGATGGTGAAGCGTGATTCATCACTCCAGAGAACATGTTTCCACTGCTCCAGAGTCTAATGGCGGCGAGCTTTACACCACTCCAGCCAACGTTTGGCATTGCACATGGTGATCTTAGGCTTGTGTGCAGCTTCTCGGCCATGGAAACCTATTTCATGAAGCTCCCAACAAACAATTATTGTGCTGAATTTGCTTACAGAGGCTATTTGGAACTCGGTAGTGAATGTTGAAACCGAGGACAGACGATGTTTAGGTGTTAAACGCTTCAGTACTCAGCAGTCCTGTTCTGTGAGCTTGTGTGGCTTACCACTTCGCGACTGAGCTGTTGTTGCTCCTAAACGTTTCCACTTCACAATAACAGCACTTACAGTTGACAGGGGAAGCACTAGATTGGCACGATTTTGACGAACTGACTTGTTTGAAAAGTGGCATCCTATGACGGTGCCACATTGAAAGTCACTGAGCTAATCAGTAAGGACATTCTACAGCCAATGTTTGTCTATGGAGATTGCATGGCGGTGTGCTCCATAACAAAGTACTGAGTAAAGGGTCTGAATACTTGTGTAAATATTTTCGGTTCTAAGTTTTTGTAAATTTCCTAACATTTCTATAAACCTGTTTTTGCTTTGTCATTATGGGGTATTGTGTGTAGATTGACGAGGGGGGAAAAAATCAGGAAAAAATCAAGATGTCTGAATACTTTCCAAATGCACTGTATTTATATAGTGTCTATTCTTAGAAACACAGTCACTGAACCGTACCGTTCAAGGCCGGGGCGATGGTTGTGGTCTTTTGTTTGGAGGGCTTAGTCGTAACCAGAGGGAAGGACTTCAAGATGGATTCCTTGTCTCCCTGCTTCAGGTCTATAGGCTTATCTGAGGACAGGGGGTAGAAAACACAGCTCAGTCATATTAGCTACAGATACAGTTGTGATCATCTGCTACCCAGCCAGGTGTATCTCTAAGAGGTTTTCCTGCTGAAGGAAAATATATGAAATATGTGCGTTGCATAATTGTGTTGATGTTATGTAAGAGAAGTGAGTCAGAACAACACACACATACTGCACACATACACACAGGCACACACATGCACACATACATACTGGCAGGTGCGCACTCATCACAGGCACTCACACACAGTTGTTACATTTAAAGCTGTGTGTGTATTCTTCAGAGAAGTGGTTTAAAGCTGTGTGTGTATTCTTCAGAGAAGTGGTTTAAAGCTGTGTGTGTATTCTTCAGAGAAGTGGTTTAAAGCTGTGTGTGTATTCTTCAGAGAAGTGGTTTAAAGCTGTGTGTGTATTCTTCAGAGAGGTGGTTTAAAGCTGTGTGTGTATTCTTCAGAGAGGTGGTTTAAAGCTGTGTGTGTATTCTTCAGAGAAGTGGTTTAAAGCTGTGTGTGTATTCTTCAGAGAAGTGGTTTAAAGTTGTGTGTGTATTCTTCAGAGAAGTGGTTTAAAGCTGTGTGTGTATTCTTCAGAGAAGTGGTTTAAAGCTGTGTGTGTATTCTTCAGAGAAGTGGTTTAAAGCTGTGTGTGTATTCTTCAGAGAAGTGGTTTAAAGCTGTGTGTGTATTCTTCAGAGAAGTGGTTTAAAGCTGTGTGTGTATTCTTCAGAGAAGTGGTTTAAAGCTGTGTGTGTATTCTTCAGAGAAGTGGTTTAAAGCTGTGTGTGTATTCTTCAGAGAAGTGGTTTAAAGATGTGTGTGTTTTCTTCAGAGAAGTGGTTTAAAGCTGTGTGTGTATTCTTCAGAGAAGTGGTTTAAAGCTGTGTGTGTTTTCTTCAGAGAAGTGGTTTAAAGCTGTGTGTGTATTCTTCAGAGAAGTGCAAGGCACTTTAGAACTTTACTGAGGGAAGGAAGAACCATCAAAATGACGACAAAATTAAGATGTCAGTGCAAAACTTGTTAAAGTGTTGCTTTAACAGAAGTCAAAGTATTCAGTAGCCAAAACAGTGGTCAGTTCTGCCCTCACCCTTGTTCCCTGTTTTCCCCACCAGGTTGGGCCTCTTGTTGACAGGAAGAGAGGGACGCAGGACTGCAGGGGAGCCTGGGAAATAGAGGCCATAGCAAGGTTAGGAACTACATATTTGGAGGCCGCTGGAGTGCACTGATGAGAGGCCTATTAACTCATAACTGAGGATGAATATTGTGCTTTTGAAAAAACAGTGGAATACTTTTCACGAGGGATGAAGAAGAGAGAATCCGCAGTGTCAACTGAACCACAGGAGAGGAGATGGTGATGGACAGAAGCATTGCCATACAAACAGGCCCAACAGATTGGACTGAGAATTCCTACTACATTGCACAGCCATAGGCTATGAGTAACAGCACATACACTCTTAATAACCTTCAACTATAAACCTAGCCGTCACACAAAAAACACAAGAGCAGCAATCAGAAGAAACCTAAAAACCACACGAGGATTCAAAGAAATTGTCAGCAAGACCGAGGCATAGATTCAATAAGATCAAGCATTTACCAGTGATAGCCGACACATACGGAATGTTTTCAGACCCCTTGACGTTTTCCACATTTTGTTAGGTTTTACAGCCTTATTCTAAAAGGTATTAAATAGTGTTTTCCCACATCAATCGACACACAATACCCCATAATGAAAAAGCAAAAACAGGATTTTAGAAATGTTTGCTAATAGAAAAAAATGAAATATTGCATTTACATAAGTATTCAGACGCTTTACTCAGTACTTTGTTGAAGCACCTTTGGCAGCGATTACAGCCTTGAGTCTTCTTGGGTATGACACTACAAGCTTGGCACACCTGTATTTGGGAAGTTTCTCCCATTCTTCTCTGCAGATCCTCTCAAGCTCTGTCAGGTCGAATAGGAAGGTTCGCTGCACAGCTATTTTCAGGTCTCACCAGAGAATTTTGATCGGGTTCAGGTCCGGGCTCTGGCTGGGCCACTCAAGGACATTCAGAGACCTGTCCCGAAGCCACTCCTGCGTTGTCTTGGCTGTGTGCTTAGGGTCATTGTCCTGTTGGAAAGTGAACCTTCACCCCTTTCTGAGGTCCTGAGTGCTCTGGATCAAGTTTTCATCAAGGATCTCTCCGTACTTTGCTGTGTTAATATTTCCCTCATCCTGACAAGTCTCCCAGTCCCTACCGCTGAAAAACATCCCCACAGCATGATGGTGCCACCACCATGCTTCACTGTAAGGATGGTGCCACCACCATGCTTCACCGTAAGGATCGTGCTAGGTATCCTCTAGAAGTGACGCTTGGCATTCAGGCCAAAGAGTTCAATCTTGGTTTCAACAGACCAGAAAATCTTGTTTCTCATGGTCTGAGAGTCTTTAGGTGCCTTTTGGCAAACTCCAAGTGGGCTGTCATGTGCCTTTTACTGAGGAGTGGCTTCAGTCTGGCCACTCTACCATAAAGACCAGATTGGTGTAGTGCTACAGTGATGCTTGTCCTTCTGGAAGGTTCTCCCATCTCCACAGATGAACTCTGGAGTTCTGTCAGCCTGACCATCGGGTTCTTGGTCAGGAAGACAGGGACGCAGGACTTTTTAAGATTGATTGAGGCCACTGTGTTCTTGGGGACCTTCAATCTTGCAGAAATGTTTTGGTACCCTTCCCCAGATCTGTGCCTCGACACAATCCTGTCTCGGACCTCTACGGGCAATTCCTTCAACCTCATGGCTTGGTTTTTGACATTCACTGTCAACTGTCGGACAAAATATAGACAGGTGTGTGCCTTTCCAAATCATGTCCAATCAACTGAATTTACCACAGGTGGAATTAAATCAAGTTGTAGAAACGTCTCAAGGATGATCAATGGAATGGAATGGAAAGTCTCATAGCAAAGTTTTTGAATACTTATGTAAATAAGGTATTTCTGTTTTTAATTTTTTATAAATTTTCACAAATGTCAAAAAAACTGTTTTTGCTTTGTCATTATTGTGTAGTGTGTGTAGTTTCCTGAATAGGTTTAATTATTTAATCTATTTTAGAATAAGGCTGTAATGTAACAAAATGTGTATAAAGTCGAATGGTCTGCATACTTTCTGAAGGCACTGTAGCTGATATTTTGGCGGTGTCGGAGGTGGAACTGCAGCTGTCAAATCAATGAGCAACTGCTCTTGATTATTGCCACAAAGCCACACCGTCCCACTTGTGTTATAATTCAGAACAAGAAAGTGTAGTCATTTACTGTAGAAATAATTACGCTCAATTTGAAAATCATTAAACTAAATAATGAGGATTTATATCAGACTAATCGAGTTGTTGATTACATCTCACATTCCAGTGTCCGAACTATTAAAAAAAAGTCTGCATGGGATTTCTCTTAATGTGACTCCAAGCAGCCAATGCCGGTGTGCGCTTTAGGTATAATGCCACAGGAGCAGCTTGTGGATTTAACAGCTCTAATGCAGTTCCTCCTCCGACACCGCCAAAACAGCCACTATGTGGATGTCAACTAAAGCAGAGCTGATTGAATAGACCCCTGAGACACCATAACATTTTACGCATGTTCTTATATCTTTTAGACGAAAAGCAAGAAACCTGGTCTCAATTAATCCTCTGCTACAGCCAAGCCAAAATTCTTCACAATCCCTATATTGTTCCTATTCCAGAAACTACGAATAGGATCAGACTAAACACAACCCAGGGAATAAGGCGGACGCCAGTTCAAACTCCCGCTAAATGATGTTCTTTTAAAGTCTGTTGGAGCTTTAGCAGGCTGTGGACTGATTTTAGGGGCAAAGCTCTGTGATGAAGACTCTGAAGTATCAAACTCAGAACAGGCCACTCAGACTGAACTCAGATCTACTATTAAGCAATCCAGTTCAGGAAATTCTCCCTGAATATCTTTTTTCCTGGCCAAACTGAGAGAGTTGGCAACCCTAGTTCAGGATTCATTGAGTAAATGCACTTACTGGACATGCGTCATCTCTCCATACTGTTGACTTTGATGTGGTAGGCACTATCTGAGTGTGATTGAGGCAGTTCTTTGAATGCTTGGGAGACTGGTTCATTCTATTCACTGTAGCCTATGTCTATAGCTCTGAACACCCAGTGTGCAGCCCAGGTGGCCCCATGTTACATCATGTCATTTCCACTTGGCACACTCTTATCTCAAGAGAATGATTAGTGGTTGTGATCTCCTCTAGGGTATCTACTGTTCCTAAGCCCTCTCATAAATATTACACCCCCCCCCCACCACCACCACAACACATTCAGAAATATTAACTTGGCTTGTGTCGACCCCCTGGCCCAGTCGGATCTGACCCTGCATGCCTGTCACTCTTTCAGGGGTAAATCAGACTGAGCTCCAACCTCAATGGGGCTACGAAGACCAGACAAGGAAAAGTAGAACTTGAAGCCAAGCGTGGGAAAGTCTTGGAGAGCCACAGTGTGTGTCGCTTTCAGCCAAAGAAAATGTGGCTGTGCGTAAAACCTCGAGGCTCCATAAATGCTTTTTTCCCCCAAAATTAAATCTTCAACTTTTGTTGACTGCTCATTGGGTGATGGGGATCAGCATTATGGGAGGTGTGACATCATGAGGAAGCTCTGTTTATCATCCTGAACCCTGCATCTGGCTATGGGAGAACCAGATTATTCACAACACCCCACAAAACACTCACTGGTCTCTTTGGGTGAAAAACACCTAACCGCTGCACTGTTTTACAACAGCAGTGACACACACACACACACACACACATGCTCCCACACAAATACAAACACACACACACTGTTTTGAAGTGTGAGCTTTACCAGCAGTAGATTGTTGTGTGCGCTGGTTTCTGTCAGAATCCTCTGGCAAGACAGTGAAAAACACTGTGCTTTAGGTTTGCCCAGAAACATATTCCCTGAGAAAATATTTTCCACTGATTTACAAAATGACTGTCATGCTTGTTGAAACATTCAGTGCAATCGGAAAGCATTCAGACCTCTCCCCTTTCTCAACATTTGGTGATGTTAAAATGTAAAATTTATTCAATCTGTTTGTTTTTTTCATCAATCTACACACAATACCACCTATTGACGAAGTGGAAAAAGGATTTAGATATTTTTGCAAATTTCAAAAATAAAGAAAATGAAATACCTTATTTAAATAAGTATTCAGACCCTTTACTATGAGACTCTAAACTGAACTCTGGTACATCCTGATTCTATTGATCATCCTTGAGATGTTTCTACAATTTGATTGTAGTCCACCTGTGGTAAATTTGATTGTACATGATTTGAAAAGGCACACACTTGTCTATATGAGGTCCCCACAATTGGCAGCGCATGTCAGAGCAAAAACCAAGCCATGAGGTGGAGGTAATTGTCCGTAGAGACAGGATTGTCTCGATGCACAGATCTGGGGAAGTTTACCAAAACAAAGGAGAACCTTCCAGAAGGACAAACATCTATTCAGCAATCCACCAATCAGGCCTTTAAGGTAGAGTGGCCAGACAGAAGCCACTACTCTGTAGAAGGCACATGACAGCCCGCCTGCACTACTCTGTAGAAGGCACCCAAAGGACTCTCAAGCCATTAGAAACTAGATTATATGATCTGATGAAACCAAGATTGAACTCTTTGGCCTGAATGCCAAGCGTCACATCTGGAGGAAAAACCATCCCTACGGTAAAGCATGGTGGTGGCAGCATCATGCTGTGGGGATGTTTTTCAGCGGCAGGGACTGGGAGACTAGTCAGGATCGAGGAAAAGATGAACGGTGCAAAGGACAGAGAAATCCTTGATGAAAACCTGCTCCAGAGCACTCAGGACCTCAGACTGGGACGAATGTTCACCTTCCAACAGGACAACGACCCTAAGCACACAGCCAAGACAACGCATGAGTGGCTTCGGGACAAGTCTCTGAATGTCCTTGAGTTGCCCAGCCAGACCCTGGACTTGAACCCAGTCAGTACATCTCTGGAAAGAACTGAAAATAGCTGTGCAACAACGCTTCCCAAGAGGATCTGTAGAAAATAATGGGAGAAGCTCCCCAAATGCAGGTGTTTCAAGCTTGTAGCGTCGTACCCAAGAAGACTCAAGGCTGTAATCGCTGCCAAAGGTGCTTCAACAAAGTACTGAGCAAAGGGCCTGAATACTTATGTAAATGTTATATATTTTTCTATAAATTTGCAAAAATTTCTAAAAACAAGTTTTTGTCATTATGGGGTATTGTGTGTAGATTAATGAGGGAAAAATATAATTGAACAATTTTAGAATAAGGCTGTAACGTAACAAAATTCTGAAAAAGTCAAGGGGTCTGAATACTTTCCGAATGCACTGTATACTCGAGAAACTCAAGGTCACTATCCACTCTCAAAGCAGAGGGCCCAAAACAATGTAAGGCCTATATAAACTATATAGACCACATTCACAGTTTAACAACATCAAATCAAACATGAGATGTGCAATGTGCAAGACATTGACGTACAGAACACAGATATGAGCACTCCATCCAGTGTGGAATTCACCCTGAGAGACACATGCTTCAGGAAGTGGATGGGACCATAGTAATATGAGACAGATAAGCCCAAGACAGACAGACAGACAGACAGACAGACAGACAGACAGACAGACAGACAGACAGACAGACAGACAGACAGACAGACAGACAGACAGACAGACAGACAGACAGACAGACAGACAGACAGACAGACAGACAGACAGACAGACAGACAGACAGACAGACAGACAGACAGACAGACAGACAGACAGACAGACAGACAGACAGACAGACAGACAGACAGACAGACAGACAGACAGACAGACAGACAGACAGACAGACAGACAGACAGACAGACAGACAGACAGACAGACAGACAGACAGACAGACAGACAGACAGACAGACAGACAGACAGACAGACAGACAGACAGACAGACAGACAGACAGACAGACAGACAGACAGACAGACAGACAGACAGACAGACAGACAGACAGACAGACAGACAGACAGACAGACAGACAGACAGACAGACAGACAGACAGACAGACAGACAGACAGACAGACAGACAGACAGACAGACAGACAGACAGACAGACAGACAGACAGACAGACAGACAGACAGACAGACAGACAGACAGACAGACAGACAGACAGACAGACAGACAGACAGACAGACAGACAGACAGACAGACAGACAGACAGACAGACAGACAGACAGACAGACAGACAGACAGACAGACAGACAGACAGACAGACAGACAGACAGACAGACAGACAGACAGACAGACAGACAGACAGACAGACAGACAGACAGACAGACAGACAGACAGACAGACAGACAGACAGACAGACAGACAGACAGACAGACAGACAGACCGACCGACCGACCGACCGTTTAGACACATCATAATTCACAACTACATCAATGACTTAATTTTGCAGTTCATTAGAACCAAAAAGGGCAGATATTGGAGTAATGTTGCTGTGGGGACATTTGAAATGTAATAATATTTCATTGGTATTTCAGATTGTTTTTGTAGACAGTGTGTTTTGAATTCTGTAGAGCTGCTTCCTGCAAGCCCTAGAGCTCCTTGATGACCTCTGAAACTCTGCCAGTTTCACAGAAACACACACACCGGCTGAGACTGAAGCCAACAACTGGTTATAGTGAAATGTAGGTGTGGACATCCATGACTGTGGTCATTTTTTGGCTTGAGATGTAACACATTTTCGAGCATATCATGCATTGACGTCAATGGGAGATTTGTGTGAAAATTCGAACCAGATATCAAGTTACTGTAAGATTCAGTCTTTTATGACCTGAAAAACAGGTCTAGGATTCTTCTTTAGTTTCAGTCATATTGACAGTCAAAACGTGGACAAACACAGCAGCAGATTCAGTCCCACATCAACAATAACAGGCACAACACGCAAATGGACAGGATGCCCAATGAGAATGGACAGTCACGCGGACAAACAGACAAGCTTGCCAATCTTAGGACAGGGACAAGTTGTTGTGGCTTAAGCGCATGGAGGGCTTGCTGCGGGGAACATAAAACAAAATGGCGTCTCTCGGGGAAGATGGGTTAGTTAGTGAGTGAGAGACACACTGAGAGGTAACAATCATCTCTGTTTTTTACCCAGTCGGTTTCCGGACCAGACTGCAGGTTTGGGAATAGCAAGACCCTTGTGGTGCTCCCCGTCGGCTGTTGGAGGGAGAAGAGGGCTCATTCAATTTAGCATGTCTGAAAACGCAGAGAACATGCTAAAGACATGCTAGGAACACACGAGAGGACAACAACAACAAGACTAAAAGTGGATAACATAATTAAATCTGAAAACACATTCTCTTAAAAGTAAATGATCAGATCAGTCTGGTGTTTTGAATGATTTGAAGCCAGTTGGCCTATGTTCCACAGATGTAGCTATCTCTCTCTCTCTCTCTCTTCTCTCTCTCTTCTCTCTCTCTCTTCTCTCTCTCTCTCTCTCTCTCTCTCTCTCTCTCTCTCTCTCTCTCTCTCTCTCTCTTCTCTCTCTCTCTCTCTTCTCTCTCTCTCTTCTCTCTCTCTCTCTCTCTCTCTCTCTCTCTCTCTCTCTCTCTCTCTCTCTCTCTCTCTCTCTCTCTCTCTCTCTCTCTCTCTCTCTCTCTCTCTCTCTCTCTCTCTCTCTCTCTCTCTTCTCTCTCTCTCTTCTCTCTCTCTCTCTCTCTCTTCTCTCTCTCTCTCCAAAAACATTGGCAGAAATTATTAAGCCTACACATTCTTTGACCCACACTGTGGACCAAGACCACATGACACCCATATCGATTTGTGAGAGGAGAGAGAGAGAGAGAGAGAGAAAGAAAAGGTGAGACCTGAGCTAGTGGTGAGGACAGAGGGAGGAAGATAAGGAGGAAGAAGAGGAAAACATTACTCCGTTACCCTCACTCGTGACGGAGGTGAGGGGGGAGGTGATGTTTTTGTTCCTGGGTAGAGAGAGAGGTCTGATGCCGTTAGGGGTGGAGTAGAGAGCTACGCGACCACGAGGCAATGTCGTGTTCCTGGCTGCCGTGGCAATGGCAGAGCCTATAGGAGAGCGAGGATCGGTGGGGGTCAAAGGTCTCCGGAAGCTGGTACCTATATGATCAGAGAGAGGGGCAGTAGGAGGGGTTAGAGAGAGAGAAGGGGTCCGATCCCATGGAGACAAGGTTCAAAGGTCATTCAGGTGAGATGGTAGGAGCCCTGGATGGAAAAACAAATGAATGAGTGAGTGGGTGGATCAATGGATGAATGAAAGATGCAGACAAGGAAAGGAAGAGTGAAGTGAAAAGAATGGATGGAGATACGAAACAAAACTTTGGTTGAACTGCCCTTCTTTTCTTTTCCATGAAAGATGGATGATTTAATGCCAGTGAGACCAAACTATCCAGTGCCTGGAATGATCAGGAATGGGGTGAGTGTGGTGTAGTAAGGATGAGATGGATGGGAAAGGGTGATGGAGAGATGCAAGGGTATAGGTGTACAGTTTGTTGTAATGGGATGGTAGGAGGGAGAAAGGGTTCAGAGTGCAACACAGACAGATTCAACCAATAGTAACAGTGTGCGGACTGATGAAAATAGTATTATGGGTAAGCTATGAGGTCATCCAACAATTGACTGATGGAGAGCAGACATGACCAATGAGAGCTTTGGGTTCATGAGGTTGGATGACAACAGAGATGGTGATAGGACAAAATGGTGTCATCGTTACCCCGGGTGTTACTATTTGCCCTCTCAGTGGCGAGGGCGGGTCTTGGCAGAGGTTGTCCCACCTGATATTGGCTGGGAGCTGTGTGAGAGAGAACTTTATGTTTTATCAGAGGATTAGACGTTTGGACTCAATGATCCATTATAAATCTTTCTATTTCTCTGTTATGGCCGAGGTGAGTGGAGAGAGCAGGGTCTTTACCCGTGGGGGTCTGTAGGTTCTGGGTGACCTTAGCAGGCTGTTGGGGCTGGGCCTGAGGCTCTGGCTGGGGTCTGGCCTGTTGGGGTCTGGCCTGTTGGGGCTGGGCCTGAGGCTGGGCCTGAGTCTCAGACTGGGGTCTGGCCTGTTGGGGTCTAACCTGTTGGGGTCTAACCTGTTGGGGTCTGACCTGTTGGGGCTGGGCCTGAGGTTGGGCCTGAGGTTGGGCCTGAGGTTGGGCCTGAGGCTTGGCCTGAGGCTGGACCTGTTGGGGTCTGGCCTGTTGGGGCTGGGCCTGAGTCTCGGGCTGGGGTCTGGCCTTTTGGGGTCTGACCTGTTGGGGCTGGGCCTGAGGCTCAGGCTGGGGTCTGGTTTGTTGGGGTCTGGCCTGTTGGGGTCGGGCCTGTTGGGGCTGGGCCTGAGGCTCAGGCTTGGGTCTGGCTTCTTGGGGTCTGGCCTGTTGGGGTCTGGTGTTACGATGGGGGTTATGCGCAGGGGCCGTGGGAGAGGCCAGGGGAAGGGTGGGGGAGGGCAGGAGCTGGGGGGAGGCATGGGGGAGGGTGGGGGAGGGTAAGGGGAGGGTGGGGGAGGCAAGGGGGATGGTGGAGGAAGCACGGGGGACGGTTGGGGAAGCACGGGGGATGGTGGGGGAGGCACGGGGGATGGTGGGGGAGGCACGGGGGATGGTGGGGGAGGCACGGGGGATGGTGGAGGAGGCAAGGGGGACGGTGGAGGAAGCACGGGGGACGGTTGGGGAGGCACGGGGGACGGTTAGGGAGGCACAGGGGATGGTGGGGGCGGCACGGGTGATGTCCACGGAGAGAGAGGAGGCAGATTTGATCTGGTCTGCTCGTCCTGGAGTGGGTGAGAGATGAGAGTAGAACATTGAGGCCATAGAAATATGTTTTATAGAACAGACAGCACACCAAGGACAGGTCTTTGACACAGGAAAAAATAAATATTTAAATGGCTTAGAAAAACTGTAGAATTGACAGATAAAATAAAGAACCATAGAGAATAGATAGCAATGCTCCCTGATAACCAGGCTGATATGGGTTCAACCAGCACATAACAGATATAAACCTTTACCTGGCATGAGGTTGATACAGAGGGTTGGATTTGAAAGGAGCTGAGCCCATATGGAGCGGTTTGTAGTGCATAGAACGTGTCACTACACATAGAAGCAGCTTCCAGACTGTCAGGACAAGGACAACTGAGTGACTGCTGTCCACAATGCATTTGTCTGTGTGCTTTTGGAGGACTGTGAACCATGAGGTTTTAACAGGGTGAGGGTTGATCACCTGGTGTTAGGATTGATTGTTTAAGCCAATCAGGTACTTTACTTCGACTCCAAGAGGGAGAGAAAAGAGGGAATAGAGACAGAAAGGGAGATGGAGAGAGAGTGAGTGAGAGAGAGAGAGAGAGAAGGAGTTGGAATGTTGTAGAGGAGTAGATAACATGACATTCCAGGGTTTCTGTGTCACTTCTCAATACGCTATTGTAATATTGATGCTACCACAGTTAAGGCCAGGTAGAAGGGGCTTTTGAGGGCTGGTTGTGGTGTAGTTATGCAATAAACGTAATGAGTGAGTGAGTGAGTGAGTGAGTGAGTGAGTGAGTGAGTGAGTGAGTGAGTGAGTGAGTGAGTGAGTGAGAGAGAGAGAGAGAGAGAGAGAGAGAGAGAAGGAGTTGGAATGTTGTAGAGGAGTAGATAACATGACATTCCAGGGTTTCTGTGTCACTTCTCAATACGCTATTGTAATATTGATGCTACCACAGTTAAGGCCAGGTAGAAGGGGCTTTTGAGGGCTGGTTGTGGTGTAGTTATGCAATAAACGTAATGAATGAGTGAGTGAGTGAGAGAGAGAGAGAGAGAGAGAGAGAGAGAGAGAGAGAGAGAGAGAGAGAGAGCGAGAGAGAGATGCCGATTTCAAGTGCTAAATGGAAAGAGGTAACTCTTACATTTTCGACATGCTAACTAACTGGTTGTAGTTATACATGTACCACGTTCAACAAATCAGCAAGTGAGAAATGTCAGTGTTCCCTAGTTCCGACTAGCATATGAACACTGCAATAGAGAGAGCAATGACATGGTGCACATATCTGCACATATGTGACGTAGTAGGCCATTTTCTGGGACAACTTTTAGCTCATGAGTGCTATTTTCATAACTGCTGTCTAAAATATATACAAAAGTACTTCAGGGATGATGTCGAGAGTATAGTGTCCTTTTTTGGATGTTTTGTTAACACTTGTTCAAGAGGGATAACAGAAATGATAGAATGCTGTGAATAAAGAAAGGATAGAAGGGACTTTCAGTCAGACACTGTATGTATCCTTCCAGGCTGTTTCACAACCGGCCGTGATTGGGAGTCCCACAGAGCGGCGCACAGTTGGCCCAGCATCGTCCGGGTCAGGACTTGGCCGGGGTAGGCCGTCATTGTAAATAAGAATTCATTCTTAGGTGACTTGACTAGTTAAATTAAAGGTTACATAAAAAAATATTTAAAATATACAACTAAAAAGAGTACACTATGAGAAATAAGGACATTTTATGATAGATCGGTGAGGCTCTGCTTCTGTTGGGAAGAAAGTGGAGTCATTTTGTAGTATGACACATTATCATGCAGACTGGACTGAACACCTCCTAGTCTGTAACTTACTTCTTTATCATGCAGACTGGACTGAACACCTTCTAGACTGTAATTTGCTACTTTACCTTGCAGACTGGACTGAACAGCTTCTAGACTGTAACTTGCTCCTACTGTGTATCATGCAGACTGGTCTGAACACCTTCTAGACTGTAACTTGCTCCTACTGTGTATCATGCAGACTGGACTGAACACCTTCTAGACCAGTGGTATTCAAACATTTTCAGCTGGGACCCCATTTCCTGCAGAATTTCTGGGGATCCCATTTTTTTTCCAAATAATTTCTTGCGACCCCATCCCACCTCAAATCTAATTAGTTGGGCTCAGCAGGGGTTGCAACCCCGACTTTGAATTCCACTGTTCTAGACTGTAATATACTACTTTATCATGCAAACTGGACTGAACACCTTTTAGACTGTAATATGCGCATTTATCATGCAGACTGGACAGAACACCTTCAACACTGGCTGAAAGCAAAGCAGCATGGGTTAAAATAATGATTCTAAATGAACAGTTGTGTGTAGAATGTTTTAAAAGTATTGAAATCAACAGATTAATGAATGTGGGTTACATATGGTGCAAGATGCTGATAGATGTTTGGACAGACAGCAACAAAATGAGACAAAGATTGAGGAAGAGAGAGGAAGACGAGTGACTTGTTTGTGGGACGTGACTGATGAGAAACATATTGCGTGAACAAGCAGCGCTTATGCAATACGCTCAAAAGTTCAAGGGTCGTTCTCACCTGGACCAACCAACCACTAGGCTAGGCCATGCTGCCGTGGCAACCTAGCTCCGCCTCCATGGGGACCAATTGTCTGAGGCAGTATTAGAACTTTCAGCCATCTTCTCCTGAGATCCGGATGAGGGGCTCTCTACTTCTGTACTTAGTGCATGCCAATCGTACTCATGCAGCCAATCATAAAAGAAGATCCCTCTGAAATAGCACCCACCCACCCAGCCTTTCACTGGCTGCAGCCAAGCTGACTGACAGTTAAGCCGTCCTGTCTCGTTAGGGAGTAAAGTGTCTGTTTGTTTACCGGTTGGCTCGTTCTGCCCCAGGGGCATTGTGGGTCTTGGAGTGGACAGGACGTGCTGTCTATTGGTCGAGGTTGGGGCTGAGGAACATAACACACTTTAAGAACAACACAAAATCTGTGGAGTGAAATGTGATGTCCTACTACGGGATATACACTGTGAAATGGTGTCAACGCTTTCCTGAGGAAAAGAAAGAGAAATGAAAAGTGTAAGATTGAAAAAGACTACAAGGTTAAGAAGGAATAAGGTCAAGAAGAATAAGGTCAAGATGGAATAAGGTCAAGAAGGAAAGATCATAGGACACAGTTGCATGGCTCATTACCGAAGGTGGTCCTTGGAGCCATAGGGGTCCTGAAGAGGGTTCTGCCCTTGCTCCTGTTATGGACAGCTAAACAGAAGGAGGGGACAAACATCAACAGCTATCGTCACTTTGCCAGCCTGGAGTTTCCCAGTGTGGCTGCTGTGAGTAGCAATTACATTCCCAATGTATTGGCTATGTTCATTTTATTACAGTGCAGTAAGTACGGGTTCAGTGTAATACAGTGCAGTATGTATGGGCTCAGTGTAATACAGTGCTGTATGTATGGGTTCAGTGTAATACAGTGCCGTATGTATTGGTTCAGTGTATTACAGTGCAGTATGTATGGGTTCAGTGTATTACAGTGCAGTATGTATGGGTTCAGTGTATTACAGTGCAGTATGTATGGGTTCAGCGTATTACAGTGCAGTATGTATGGGCTCAGTGTATTACAGTGCAGTATGTATGGGTTCAGTGTATTAAAGTGCAGTATGTATGGGCTCAGTGTAATACAGTGCAGTGCATATGAGCTCAGTATATTACAGTGCAGGTTGTATGGGTTCAGTGTATTACAGTGCAGTATGTATGGGTTCAGTGTATTACAGTGCAGTATGTATGGGCTCAGTGTATTACAGTGCAGTATGTATGGGCTCAGTGTAATACAGTGCAGTATGTATGGGTTCAGTGTAATACAGTGCAGTATGTATGGGTTCAGTGTATTACAGTGCAGTATGTATGGGTTCAGTGTATTACAGTGCAGTATGTATGGGCTCAGTGTAATACAGTGCAGTATGTATGGGTTCAGTGTAATACAGTGCAGTGTGTATGGGTTCAGTGTATTACAGTGCAGGTTGTATGGGTTCAGTGTATTACAGTGCAGGTTGTATGGGCTCAGTGTAATACAGTGCAGGTTGTATGGGTTCAGTGTATTACAGTGCAGTATGTATAGGTTCAGTGTAATACAGTGCAGTATGTATGGGCTCAGTGTATTACAGTGCAGGTTGTATGGGCTCAGTGTAATACAGTGCAGTATGTATGGGCTCAGTGTATTACAGTGCAGTATGTATGGGTTCAGTGTATTACAGTGCAATATGTATGGGTTCAGTGTATTACAGTACAGTATGTATGGGCTCAGTGTATTACAGTACAGTATGTATGAGCTCAGTGTATTACAGTGCAGTATGTATGGGCTCAGTGTATTACAGTGCAGTATGTATGGGCTCAGTGTATTACAGTGCAGTATGTATGGGCTCAGTGTATTACAGTGCAATATGTATGGGTTCAGTGTATTACAGTACAGTATGTATGGGCTCAGTGTATTACAGTGCAGGTTGTATGGGCTCAGTGTAATACAGTGCAGTATGTATGGGCTCAGTGTATTACAGTGCAGTATGTATGGGTTCAGTGTATTACAGTGCAGTATGTATGGGCTCAGTGTATTGCAGTGCAGTGTGTATGGGCTCAGTGTATTACAGTGCAGGTTGTATGGGTTCAGTGTATTACAGTGCAGTATGTATGGGCTCAGTGTATTACAGTGCAGTATGAATGGGCTCAGTGTATTACAGTGCAGGTTGTATGGCCTGAGTTCAAACACAGTAGGCCTATTTCACAAAGAGTATAAAAAAAATAATTGACAGCCCTAACAAGCATGTATCTTGCTGATCACATTGTCATAACCATCATAGACGACATGTGTGTACAGTAGACATGTACACATTGGCTGTCATCTTCTCTGGTCACCTGTAAGAAACCCTGTGGTTATCAGAAGGAAGATTAGGAGACTATAACATTGACTTAATGATGATGAGGTCCTGTCTGCAGAGTCCTAATTCAGATGTTCTGGTTAAATTCTTCCAGAGCTGGCTCCTCAGAACAGGGTTCAGTGAGGAGTGGTGGAACAGACGTTTTGGGAGGGATGTTGATAAATCATCATGTCCTGTAAAGTCTTTGCCGCAGTGTAAAACCAGGGTTTGACCAAACCAGGAGCGCATGTGTACAGTATGTGCATGCGTGTGTCGGTGTCTGTGTGTATGTCTGTCTGTTGACTTACCGTGACGAGGAGGGAAGAAGGACAGTGGCATGTTGTCCGTTTTCTGTTAGGAGAGGGAAAGAAAGAGAGAGATGGGGCAAGGAGAGATGGGGCAGGGAGAGAGGGAAGGGGTGGAGACAGCGAGATCTCCATGATACTGTAGTCTATGGTGATTGGACATGACACAACAATGATAAGATGAAGAGCTACTGTTATGGGATTTTTATGAAGAAGGACTAAATGATGTATACATTTAGCTTAGAATTATAACTAAACAGAATACTACTCTGTTACTGTATGAATGTATGAATCTTATTATAATCATAATACTGAATATAAGGTGTGTAGTTTTAGTCAAGAATTAGAACAAGGACTTTCTGTTCCTTGTTAGAAACTAATGGAGCTATTGTCAGACCGGCTGGAATACTGTGTTCCTTACAGGACATTCTGTCCCTACCCAGGGAGGGGAGAGACCTTGTAGTATATTGTTTAACAGGTGGCAGACAATGTGAGAAGGCTTGTGAACTATTTTGCCATTGTGTCTGAGAGGAGGAGGGACATGTGACGAAATGTGAGGTATATAAACCAATGTACATGGTATTATGACCAGAGCTCTCGGGAATAAACGCTATTGATTAATATTGAGACTGATCTTTGTCTATTTTATGCAAATAAGAACCTTACAAATTCTTAGAAACGGACAGTGTTTTGCTTTGTTATAATTGAATTGGTTAATGAACATATAGGAATTGAATTCCTCTAACAGCTACCTACTTCACCTATTTACTTCACTCAATCCAGTCCATGTCTGTCAATTTTCTATTAAATTCAAGGGGCTTTATTGGCATGGGAAACATGTTAACATTGCCAAAGCAAGTGAGGTAGATAATTTACAAAAGTGAAAAAACTATAAAAAATGAACAGTAAACATTACACTCACAGAAGTTCTAAAAGAATAAGGACATTACAAATGTCATATTATGTATATTTACAGTGTAGTAACCATGTACAAATGGTTAAAGTACAAAAGGGAAAATAAATAAGCATAAATATGGGTTGCATTTACAATGGTGTTTGTTCTTCACTGGTTTACCTTTTCTTGTGGCAACAGGTCACAAATCTTGCTGCTGTCATGGTACACTATGGTATTTCACCCAGTAGATATGGGAGTTTATCAAAATCGGGTTTGTTTTCAAATTCTTTGTGGATCTGTGTAATCTGAGGGAAATGTGTGTCTCTAATATGGTCATACATTGGGCAGGAGTTTAGGAAGTGCAGCTCAGTTTCCACCTCATTTTGTGGGCAGTGTACACATAGCCTGTCTTCTCTTGAGAGCCAGGTCTGCCTACGGCAGCCTTTCTCAATAGCAAGGCTATGCTCACTGAGTCTGTACATAGTCAAAGCTTTCCTTAAGTTTGGGTCAGTCACAGTGGTCAGGTATTCTGCCACTGTGTACTCTCTGTTTAGGGCCAAATAGCATTCTAGTTTGCTCAGTTTCTTTGTTAATTCTTTCCAATGTGTCAAGTAATTATATTTTAGTTTTCTCATGATTTGGTTGGGTCTAATTGTGTTGCTGTCCTGGGGCTCTGTGTGGTGTGTATGTCCCTCTCATATTCTCTATCCCTGTATCTTCACTCTCTCTTTCTGTTACATGGTCCCTTGCCCTCTTCACTGTGTCTTATCTGTAATCTCTCCGGCGGGAAGCTGGTTATTCCAACTTTCCCTCATGAAGTGCCAGCGTTGAGGCTAATGCTGGTCAGCTGTGCAGCTGCATAAGAGTGGGGCCGGGGACAAGTGAAAGAACAGAGGAACACAGTCCAGTCACCGAGCACGGCCAGAAACTCAAGGCCAACACTTCTCTTTTCTCTTCTCTACTCTCTTCTCCCCTCCACAACTTGTTTTCCTCCATCTCTGGTTTGATCCTCTCCTCTCCTCTCATCTCCTCTCCTCTCCTCTCCTCTCCTCTCCTCTCCTCTCCTCTCCTCTCCGCTACTTGTTTCGCTATTTCCACTAAGGAGCAGGACGGAAAGAAAGCTCCAGGCATCCCTTATATTACACTATGGACTTACTAAAGACAGACTAGAGCACACTACAGAATAGAGTACACTACAGAATAGAGTACACTACAGACTACAGACTAGAGCACACTACAGACTAGAGTACACTACAGACTACAGACTAGAGCACACTACAGACTAGAGTACACTACAGACTACCGACTAGAGCACACTACAGACTAGAGTACACTACAGACTAGGGTACACTACAGACTAGAGTACACTACAGACTACCGACTAGAGCACACTACAGACTAGAGTACACTACAGACTAGGGTACACTACAGACTAGAGTACACTACAGACTACCAACTAGAGCACACTACAGACTAGAGTACACTATAGACTAGGGTACACTACAGACTAGAGTACACTACAGACTAGAGTACACTACAGACTAGAGTACACTACAGATTAGAGTACACTACAGACTAGAGTACACTACAGACTAGAGCACACTACAGACTAGAGTACACTACAGACTAGGGTACACTACAGACTAGAGTACACTACAGACTACCGACTAGAGCACACTACAGACTAGAGTACACTACAGACTAGGGTACACTACAGACTAGAGTACACTACAGACTAGAGTACACTACAGACTAGAGTACACTACAGATTAGAGTACACTACAGACTAGAGTACACTACAGACTAGAGCACACTACAGACTAGAGTACACTACAGACTAGGGTACACTACAGACTAGAGTACACTACAGACTACCGACTAGAGCACACTACAGACTAGAGTACACTACAGACTAGGGTACACTACAGACTAGAGTACACTACAGACTAGAGTACACTACAGACTAGAGTACACTACAGACTAGAGTACACTACAGACTAGAGTACACTACAGACTAGAGTACACTACAGACTTACAAAGCTAAATCATCAACGTTGGACAGAACACTCACCACAGACACAGTGCACATTCTTTAGCAGGAGTTATAAGTGCAGGACGTACCACAGGCGTCAGAGGGGTCCTTGGTCTGAAAGGTTTCTGCATGGCCTTCTCTGAAAACACAACCACAACACAAGAAGAATAAACATCTGGAACTAATAACATGTTACTAGTACTGGACCGTAAGGAATATGTACAGTTGAAGTCGGAAGTTAACATACACAGGTTGGAGTCATTAAAACTCGTTTTTCAACCACTCCACACATTTCTTGTTAACAAACTATAGTTTTGGCAAGTCGGTTAGGACATCTACTTTGTGCATGACACAAGTCATTTTTCCAAAAATTGTTTACAGACAGATTATTTCACTTATAATTCACTGTATCACAATTCCAGTGCGTCAGAAGTTTACATACACTAAGTTGACTGTGCCTTTAAACAGCTTGGAAAATTCCAGAAAATGATGTCATGGATTTAGAAGCTTCTGATAGGCTAATTGACATCATTTGAGTCGACTGGTGGTGTACCTGGGGATGTATTTCAAGGCTTACCTTCAAACTCAGTGCCTCTTTGTTTGACATCATGGGAAAATCAAAAGAAATCAGCCAAGACCTCAGAAAAAGAATTGTAGACCTCCACAGGTCGGGTACATCCTTGGGAGCAATTTCCAAACGCCTGAAGGTACCACGTTCATCTGTACAAACAATAGTACACAAGTATAAACACCATGGGACCACCCAGCCGCAATACCACTCAGGATGGAGATGCATTCTGTCTCCTAGAGATGAACGTACTTTGGTGCAAAAAGTGCAAATCAATCCCGGAACAACAGCAAAGGACCTTGTGAAGATGCTGGAGGAAACAGGTACGAAAGTATCTATATCCACAGTAAAACGAGTCCTATATTGACATAACCTGAAAGGCCGCTCATCAAGGAAGAAGCCACTGCTCCAAAACCGCCATAAAAAGCCAGACTATGGTTTGCAACTGCACATGGAGAAATGTCCTCTGGTCTGATGAAACAAAAATAGAACTGTTTGGCTATAATGACCATCATTATGTTTGGAGGGAAAAGGGAAAGGCTTGTAATCCAAAGAACACCATCCCAACCGTGAAGCACGGGGGGGGGGGGGGGGGGGCAGCATCATGTTGTGGGGGTACTTTGCTGCAGGAGGGACTAGTGCACTTCACAAAATGGATGGCATCATGAGGCAGGAAAATGATGTGGATATATTGAAGCAACATTTCAAGACATCACTTAGGAAGTTAAAGCTTGGTCGCAAATGAGTCTTCCAAATGGACAATGACCCCAAGCATACTTCCAAAGTTGTGGAAAAATGGCTTAAGGACAACAAAGTCAAGGTATTGGAGTGGCCATCACAAAGCTCTGACCTCAATCCCATAGAAAATGTGTGGGCAGAACAAGGAGAACAACAAACCTGCCTCAGTTACACCAGCTCTGTCAGGAGGAATGGGCCAAAATTCACCCAACTTATTGTAGGAAGATTGTGGAAGTCTCCCCAAAACGTTTGACCCAAGTTCAACAATTTAAAGGCAATGCTACCAAATACTAATTGAGTGTATGTGAACTTCTGACCCACTGGGAATGAGGTGAAAGAAATAAAAGCTGAAATAAATCATTCTTGTGAAATTGTGAATTGTGAATTGTGAAAAACTGTGTTTAAATGTATTTGGCTGAGGTGTATGTAAACTTCCAACTTCAACTGTATAAAAAAAACAGGTGATATGTGTAAGATACTGACAGACTCAGTGCTGCATCCATTTGTGGATGTGTTTGAAGGGGGAATGATTTGAGCGATGCACCATGGAAGGAAAGAGACGTGTTTAGGTGACCTACCCATGTTGGTGTTGTGGATAACTGGCTTGCTCCACACTCCACTGCGTTCTTCGTTGTTGGGTCGGACACCAAACTCGTAGGCCGTGTTGGGCTTCAGGTTATCGATGACCATGTCGCTGGAGGGGCAGGTCTGTTGAGTCCACTTCCTGTTCCTCTCACGGTAACGCACTGTGTAGTGCCTGGGTCAACACAGATAGAACACAACATTGTTCATTATCACACATTGTCATCAGTAGTATTATAACATTGTGTATTGTTTAGTGACTATGACAACAAACATAGAATGTAATAGAAATGTCAGACATTGTGTAGTAACATGGATACTACAGCAGGATGACACAGTTTCTAGGGACTCATTTGTAACACAATGGCTTGTTATTTAGCTGTGACAGCTGTCTGTTCACCATTTTGTGACAGTGACAGCTGTGAATGCAGAGCTGTAAGTTCTAGTTTCCTGGTTGAGATGTGTTGTGCAGGCCGTGGTCATGTGCGACATTCAAGTGTTTAGAAAGCTAGTAGGAACTTTAGAGTTTGCTGTGAGCAGAGCAGGTTGAGGTCAAGCTTTCCAATGGGGTTTCCAAAGCTCAGTAGAGAGAAGAGGGGAAGTTTAGAGAGGTACAGTTGGTTGATGTGTAGGATGAGGATCACTCCACCACTATTAAACACCTGTGCCCTCGCCCCACTGCCTCCCTGGCAGAACAATGTGTTGCAGTTATACCAACATTTTAATGCTGTCTGTTGTGTATGACATACTGTAAATGTCAGGTGAGTGAAATACGTCTTTCTCAAGCTGTGAAAAATAATCTCCTTAGTGTGGTGGGACCCACTGTGTGATTTTTGGCCCATCTGAGTACCCTTACTGCCCTGTGTCTCTATGGACAGAGAGCAGCATGACAAACCAGCACTGAACGGGAACAACATCAACCTTTGTAGATGAGCTGTGTACCCGTAACCCCCTCACTGGCTCACTCTGCTGAGCGTGCATGTTTGTGCGTCCTTACGTGTGTGTTGGTGTACTTTAACTCACCCGTCCTCCAGGCAGTCGTTCATGATGTCCCCCTCGTAGGGCATCTTGAGGAAGGTCCCCCAGGACAGCAGCACCGAGGTGGGGGTCACGGACCCAATCACCAGGTGCAGTGGCTTCTCCAGGTTCACCTTGCCTGGGGAGTCACAGGGGTCAGAGTTCAAAGGTTAACCTCATCAAATTCAAAGCAATGGGTATAAATAAGAAAAGAGTCAATGTAATCTATCAAATGATTACTGGTAACACAGAGTTGGTGCACGTGCAGTACCTGTGCACTGTTTCTTCACATTGTTAACTGGGACGGGCTGGACAGCAATCAGGTACTTGGGCTCGGCATCTGGAAGAGAGATTCAGGGTTTAACACTGCTAGCAGAAGAAAGGTGTGTGTGTGTGTGTGTGTGTGTGTGTGTGTGTGTGTGTGTGTGTGTGCGCGTGCGTGTGTGTGTGTGTGTGCGTGTGTGTGTAATCTACCACAGCAATCTACCACAGTTCATGGGGCATAATCATGCAATCATACATTACATACTAAACACACACACACAAACGCCTCACCGATCTCGGTCTCGTAGGGCAGTCCGTTCTCTGGGAGTTGGATGAACTGTTTAGAGAACATGCTGCTGCCGTAGCCCAGGATGTAGCCCTCCAGCTTGGTGTCAGCGTTGGGACGTACAAACTTCATCACAATGGTGTCGCCTGTAGCGTTGATCCTCACCTTCATGTTCTGACGTCTCACTGGGGGCAGAGGAGAGCATACAGTAGTCAGTATGGTGCGCACACACACACACACATGCCCCACCCTCCCCTCCTCCGGGGGTAGGCCGTCATTGTAAATAAGAACTTGTTCTTATTTGACTTGCCTAGTTAAATAAAGGTTAAATAAAAATAATCATAAATATGTAAATTACTGGTAGTGAACAGGGACTGAAGCTAGGAGTGTTAATTGGGTGAGAGAACTTTGGCCAGGTCTGTGTTGGGTATGAGACGGAATGGAAGGATACAAAGTTCCTGCTCCGTTAACCAAAGATCAGAATGATCAAATATGTCACTCGTTTCAGGAAACTAGCCGTGTGTCGCACGTCAAAGAAGAGGCATTTGAACATAAACATTTATGTTTAAAAAAGGTGTTCTGGAACATGTGAACGTTCATGTGCCTTAAAAGCAAATGTGTATATCTGAAAATACAAAGATTTGTTTTATTTTATTAGGATCCTCGTTGGTTTAGCCATGGAAAAAGCCAGGCACCTTCCCGCTAGTCATGATTGGCTGAGATAACTGATGGGCTGGACATGCCGAGAGATGAGTTCGGATTGGTCTGCCATGCAGCATGCTTCTATCTAAATTATTATCATTTTTAATCTATAACATGAGCTGCTCAGTATGTGTAGGTAATTATTTCTCTGTCTATAACATGAGCTGCTCAGTATGTGTAGGTAATTATTTCTCTGTCTATAACATGAGCTGCTCAGTATGTGTAGGTAATTATGTCTCTGTCTATAACATGAGCTGCTCAGTATGTGTAGGTAATTATGTCTCTGTCTATAACATGAGCTGCTCAGTATGTGTAGGTAATTATGTCTCTGTCTATAACATGAGCTGCTCAGTATGTGTAGGTAATCCTTTCTCTGTCTATAACATGAGCTGCTCAGTATGTGTAGGTAATTATTTCTCTGTCTATAACATGAGCTGCTCAGTATGTGTAGGTAATCCTTTCTCTGTCTATAACATGAGCTGCTCAGTATGTGTAGGTAATCCTTTCTCTGTCTATAACATGAGCTGCTCAGTATGTGTAGGTAATCCTTTCTCTGTCTATAACATGAGCTGCTCAGTATGTGTAGGTAATCCTTTCTCTGTCTATAACATGAGCTGCTCAGTATGTGTAGGTAATCCTTTCTCTGTCTATAACATGAGCTGCTCAGTATGTGTAGGTAATCCTTTCTCTGTCTATAACATGAGCTGCTCAGTATGTGTAGGTAATTATTTCTCTGTCTATAACATGAGCTGCTCAGTATGTGTAGGTAATCCTTTCTCTGTCTATAACATGAGCTGCTCAGTATGTGTAGGTATTGTGTGTAGATTGCTGAGGATATTGTTTTATTGAATCCATTTTAGAGTAAGGCTGTAACGTAACAACATGTGGAAAAAGACAAGGGGTCAGAATACTTTCTGAAGGCAGTGTAAGACTGAATCCAGCTAGTCGGTCACGTATTTTACTTAATTATACAGTATGTGCATTTTGCAAACTGCAGTGAGATATTTAAGGGCAAACTAAATAGTTAATTAAGTTGAAATTGTGGAACATGCTTTTGAAAAAATAAATATGCACACACTGCCAGCAGCCGCCAGAGGTGAAGAGGTCGGCCAGAAATGAGGGGAAACCATGCTTTTGATAAATAACCTTAAGCTTTGCCAACTGTGTGTTTTCTATCAAAACTGCATTTGTTTTTTTTCTCCTCAATATTTTAGATCAAACAATGAGGGATTGGTTTTTGCTTTGGCTCCAAGGAGGGGGGTTTCCAGTGTATGAAACATTTGGAAACTTCAGGCTGCGTTTCTCCAACTCCAAAAGAAGCAAACATTGTCTCAGTCACCTAAGAACCTGGTCCAAACCCCAACAGTTTGGCCGTTCTTCACCAGGGGCTATTAGTCTTATCTGTATTTCCAGTTTGAAATGACTGGATGTTTAGAAATGGTCCGTCATTACCCCAATCATCTACAGAGCCTTCAGAATGTTTTCATACCTCTTGACGTATTCCACAATTGTTGTGTTACAGCCTGAATTCAAATTAAAGCTGTTCACAGCCAAGCCACAAGAACAGATGAGACTAGAAAGGAATATTAGCCAACAACAACACAGATAAGGAAGAGGATTTTGGATCTTGGATACAGGCAGTGAGGATTAAGAATGACGAATTAAGTTCCAACATCTCCAACATAACAGAATGTTCAAACTGACCAAAGCTTTGTCACTGTTACCACGGACTTACAGCTTGAGGACTATATTCGTCTTCATAACAAACACACGCACACTCACACAAACACCTAGGCTTGTACTGAGGGCAGCAGACCTGTAGATAGCCATCTGTAATCATGGACCTGACCTTACCAGCACCCTGTTATATGAAACAAATAAATACTTCAGTTGAATGTACCAATTGACTCTTTGACCTTGATGGACCTCGTGGACATCATGGCCTTTGACCATCTAGGGCCACAATTACTAAGCATTTGCACCAGGTGAAAAGCTCACACCTATAGCAACAACATATTACTAAACATTTGTGTTACCATATATGTTACTACACAGGTATGAGAGAAACGTCATGTGAAATGTTTAGATAAAAACATTGAGAAAGCTAATTGGCTCTTCATCTGAGAAAATGTAGTCCACATGTTGTGACAGGGACACAGTGTGTGCAGTGTGCTTCATACTCTGTTCCAGGTGTCAGCAGCTAAGCACACTTATTTAATTATGCAATAGATCAGTAAATCATACAATCTGTCATAAATGTCATCTGATTGTTATTAGAAGGTAATGCAAATTTCCCACATAGCTGCAGTATCCATCCAAGTGGTTACTAAGAGGGAAGATCAGTTAGATGTTTTGTTTTTATGGAGGAGAGCTCTGCCTGTCACCATGTTATCATGGGGTTTACTACAGCAACTTCCTCCACTCGCACGCTTCAACAAATATCAGAGAAACGACACAATCCTAAAATACAATCCTTTCTTGATCAAGAGATGAAACCTCCACCTCATACTGATAGTGAATCACCACAAAAATGGACCAGATAATCCATCAATCCATCAGCACACTTGACAAGACACAATAAACCCTCCCACTCTGATCCCACTGTATTCCTCTATGGCTGGATCATAGAGTCTCCCTTAGACTGAAGACACTGAGCGGAAACATTGACTGGAGGGGACTGGGCTTCACAACGGCCATCACTGGTGATGGTTGGTCCTCTGGAGGAGGGATGAGGTCATTAGTTTTGTCAGTGGTTGAGCTCAGTGCTCTCGCAAATTCAGTGTGTGTGTGTGTGTGTGTGTGTGTGTGTGTGTGTGTGTGTGTGTGTGTGTACGTGCGCGCGTGTGTGCGTGTGTGTGCGTGTGTGTGTGTGGGGCTTTGGAATCATTGTCATGTTGTTGATTTTAATCTTGCCAAACTAGGTCCTCTAGGCAGCTTGTTTTGTATTCATAGTCTTTGGATTCCTCCTCCCTCATGTTCTTCTATACTTGTTCTTCTCCTTCCTCTGTTTGAAGGGACATTGACTACTATGATCCCACTGTATGCACATACAATACATAAAACACACACTACTGGGCAGGTTTTGTGTTTTAGGGGCTGTGTGGCTCTCATCTAGTTGAATACTGTGGGGCTATGTGGCTCAAGTCTAGTTCAAGACTGTGGCACACTGTGGATCTAGTCTAATTGAATACTGTGGGGCTATGTGGCTCAAGTCCAGTTCAAGACTGTGGGACTTTGTGGCTCTCGTCTTGTTGAATACTGTGGGGCTATGTGGCTCACGTCTAGTTGAAGACTGTGGGGCTCTGTGGCTCTAGTCTAGTTGAAGACTGTGAGGCTTTTTAACTTTAGTCTAGTTGAAGACTGTGGGGCTCTGTGGCTGTAGTTGATTTTATGTAGGCCAAGTCTGAATATTTTATGTCTGTTACCACTGATAACCTGAATGACCCTAGAAAGTTTTGGAAGGCTATTAAGTCTATGTCTGGTAACAGTAATGTTAATGAATTACCGTCATGTGTTTTGAAGGACTCTGTTGCTGTATATGACAAAACTGAAATGCTGAATTGTTTCAATGAGCACTTTGTATCATCTGGTAGGCTGTTTGATTCAGTGTTCTCTGTCTCTGTACAACCCTGTGTGGATGAACCAGTGAGAGCTGGTCAATCTTTTAGCTTTTTGCCATTCTCAGTGCAGGTGGTACATAAAGCCCTGAAATCCTTAGATCCGAGAAAGCCTGCAGGTTCTGATCTTTTGGATCCCTGCTTTTTAAATCTGGCAGCTGACTTCATAGCTAAACCACTTACATCTCTGTTCAATATAACCCTGGAATGTAATGAAATTCCAAAGATCTGGAAATCAGCATTTGTCCGACCACTTTTAAAAGGGGAGATCCAACTCTTATAAATAATTATAGGCCAATCTCAAAGCTGTCACCCCTGGTGAAAATACTTGAAACCCTTGTGAGTTTTTATTTACTAACTCTATTTTATCAATGTACCAATCAGGCTTCAGGAAGAAGCATAGCACAATTACAGCAGCCATGAAGGTTTTAAATGATATCACTGAAGCCCTTGACAAAAAACAGCACTATGTCTCACTTTTATTGATCTCTCTAAGGCTTTTGATACAGTTGATCATGCTATACTAAGGCAGAGATTGTCGAGTGTAGGTCTTTCAGAGCATGCAGTTGCATGGTTTGCTAACTATCTGTCTGATAGAACTCAGTGCACTCAATTTGATGAGCCTATGTCTGTTAAATTTTCTGTCTTTAATGGTGTGCTCCAAGGCTCTGGACTTGGTCTTCTCTTATTCACAATTTATATAAATGATTTAGACAAAAATGTCCAAAATGCGAAACTTCATTTTTATGCTGATGATACTGTTATTTACTGTTGTGCCTCGTCTCTTACAAAAGCTTTATTTATATTTACAAAGCCATTTTGGGTTTACTACCTTTTAATTTGGCCATTTTTATTGTTCAGAAATGTGGTGGGTACTCTCTTCGTTCGCTGGACTTTATCCTGCTAACTGTTCCAAATGTCCGAACTGAATTTGGTAAAAGGTCTTTTATGTACTCTGCGCCATCGTCTTGGAACACCTTACAAAATACTTTTAAACGGGAAGAACTTGTCCCGATTGGTATTTTTAAATCACTGATGAATGATCTTGAGACTGATTCCCTGACCGGTCAATGTTTTTAATCTCTTGAAAAATAGATTTTAAATCTCAATGAGCCCTTCCTGGTTAAATAAAGGTTAAATAAAAAAATATACAAAAATGTAGCTCTGCTGGTGTTTGGCTCTCAGGTTTCCATCCTGGGAATGAGAAGGTGAAGAGCTGGGGAAGAATGGTTCCGCCTCAGAACAAAAAGAGCGAGGCCTCACCTACAATATCACATAACTCCAATGGGGGACAGGGGAGGGTGTGGGGCTTGATAAGCTTTGGGGGGCTTTACACCACTGCACCACACCCTTGACCATGGGCCAGCCCAGCCATGCTGCAGGTTCTCAGGGAGGAGAGCTTTACCTCACAGCCCAGCCATGCTCCAGGTTCTCAGGGAGTAGAGCTTTACCTCACAGCCCAGCCATGCTCCAGGTTCTCAGGGAGGAGAGCTTTACCTCACAGCCCAGCCATGCTCCAGGTTCTCAGGGAGGAGAGCTTTACCTCACAGCCCAGCCATGCTGCAGGTTCTCAGGGAGGAGAGCTTTACCTCACAGCCCAGCCATGCTGCAGGTTCTCAGGGAGGAGAGCTTTACCTCACAGCCCAGCCATGCTCCAGGTTCTCAGGGAGGAGAGCTTTACCTCACAGCCCAGCCATGCTCCAGGTTCTCAGGGAGGAGAGCTTTACCTCACAGCCCAGCCATGCTGCAGGTTCTCAGGGAGGAGAGCTTTACCTCACAGCCCAGCCATGCTCCAGGTTCTCAGGGAGGAGAGCTTTACCTCACAGCCCAGCCATGCTCCAGTTTCTCAGGGAGGAGAGCTTTACCTCACAGCCCAGCTAGAGAGGGTGGTGCCTGGGCTAACACTCCCACACTATCATCTGCACTGGTCTGCCTGATCTCATACTATATCTCCCACATCTGATCTCATACTATATCTCCCACATCTGATCTGATCTCATACTATATATCCCACATCTGGCTCAACTACAGCTGTTTTCTGCGGTGGCAAAAATATTTTTCTCTTTTCCCAACTCTCCCTTCCTTCGTCTCCCTCCATTGCTCTCCAATCATCGCTCCATCTGTCTAGCTATCTCTCAGCCATCCCTCCATCTGTCTAGCGCTCTCTAATCAATCCCTCCATCTATCCAGCCCTCTCTCAGCCATCTCTCCATCTGTCTAGCTATCTCTCAGCCATCCCTCCATCTGTCTAGCGCTCTCTAATCAATCCCTCCATCTGTCTTGCACTCTCTCATCAATCCCTCCATCTATCCAGCCCTCTCTCCATCTGTCTAGCTATCTCTCAGCCATCCTTCCATCTGTCTAGCCCTCTCTCATCAATCCCTCCATCTGTCCAGCCCTTTCTCATCCATCCCTCTATCTTTCTAGCTCTCTTATCCATCCCTCCATCCCTCAGGCTGTAAGAGCACATACAACTGAAAAATTAAAGGAGAGTCGATGCAAGAATTTAATACCATCGTTTCAACAGCCATGCTGTCTCCATCAGTATTTAATACACCTAACATACACAAAGAGGTATATAGTGCATCAACATCATGGCACATTGCAAAAAGGACCAAACTGCCACAACCCTGACCTGTAACCTGGAAACACTTTCATTTGTAAAGACTGGACACTATTAATAGGAGTTAACCTCTCTTACCCTCGCTTGCCCACCTTGTTTCATGGAAATAGGACAAACTCACGTGACTCTTAAAAAATCCAAGCACAATTTTGGACACGACCAGTTGTGAAGAGTGAACACCTTGGAACACCTTGCTCCCGGTCAACTAAAGACAGTCCATGGATTTTCAACATGATGTACAGTAGGCCTACAGAAGACACAGAGTACTGTATTCTACTGTGTACCTATAGGACAAACTTTATCTCTCAATTGAGTGCATGTGTCTAGGCACAAATTTACAGAACCACTAGCTTTCCAGGCAATATGGGACAAGGCAACGGCCACCTGTGGTTGTCACGGCAACATATGCAGGGCAGCACGTTTCGGCTGCCATGTGATAACAGTCAAATGCAATAACACATGATACATTAACAACCACATCACATACCATCCAACATGCAGTATGATTAAGCAGTAAGGCCCAAGGGGGTGTGGTATATAGCCAATATACCACAGGTAAGGGCTGTTCTGACGCACGACGCAACGCGGAGTGCCTGGATACAGCCCTTAGTCGTGGTATATTGGTCATATATCACAAACCCCGAGGTGCCTTATTGCTATTATAAACTGGTTACCAACGTAATTAGAGCAGTAAAAATAAATGTTTTGTCATACCCATGGTATACGATCTGTTATACCATGGCAGTCAGCCAATCAGCATTCAAGGCTCAAACCACCCAGTTTATAATAACAATTGCATAGCATTAATCATAGTGTACATAGACCACGACCACAACCACGTAGTGTGAAGTACACAGACTGTTTTGGAGCAAGGTCTCAGTGGACATAGTCTCAGCGTAAGCATTACAATAACAGTCCTATTCCAGATTTAGATTCAACACTGCAGTAATGGGGCGGCGGGTAACCTAGTGGTTAGAGCGTTGGGCCAGTAACTCAAAGGTTGCTGGATTGAATCCCCGGGCTGATGAGGTAAAAATCTGTCGTTCTGCCCCTGAACAAGGCAGTTAACCCGCTGTTCCAAGGCTGTCATTGTAAATAACAATTTGTTCTTAACTGACTTGCCTAGTTAAATAAAGGATACAAAAATGATGTGTAGCAATATTATATGAACCCATAGTCACTACAGGATCCATACCAGTTGTAGGTTGATATTTAGCCCTATCTGATGATGATAAAACACCAGTCTCCAGTTTGGTCCAACAATTATACATGAAACTGAGCGGTCAGCATCATAAAATGTCATGTGATTACAGTATGGGGTGTCCACATTTCATTCACCTGCATGTATACATGCGTTTCATTTCATTTACATCATCTGAGGCTAACTGTGTCGTGATAGGTAAGACAGAATTCCAATAAAATAAGGCATATATTCATGCTATTTGATGTACAGTCAACCCGTGATAAGTTAACATTGGATAACTGCAGGCTGTGCGCTCTATTTCACCAGTTAAAGTCCTGTCATTTCCATTGTTTTGTATCTGCATGCTTCAGTTTAGTGCAAGCCAAGCAACTCAAATACCATTGTATTGGTCAGAAGTCAACTGTAAGGGTTCATCATGGTGATGCAGATGTCACCTACCTCTGCTTCTCCGAGCCGTGGACGAGCTGGCCAGCGCCACCCCAACGATGAAGAGGAGGAAGGTGTGTGAAAGCTGCATGGTTGTAGCTGATCTGCAGAGGTCTCAGGTAAAAAGGACTGGCTGGTGGGTCTCACTAGATACACGTGACTTGTGTAGATCTGCTCAGGTGCTCCACTAAAGGATCTCAGTTCAGGACTAAGAGGAGGACTAAGAGGAGGACTAAGGTGAGCCACTGGACTACAGTGCTGGAGAATTTCAGTGTAAATATCAACCAGCTCCGGACTAGCTCACAGACTGAGCCTGGTATACGACTAGAACAGTTGAACTTGAACAGTAGAACTAGAACAGTAAAGTCATTCTCCTAGGTCTGTGTGATTCTGAGAACGGTCTCTGGTGGCTGGACTACTTCCCTGAGCTGGTGGGTCTCAGGACTAGTGCAGCACACTGGACAGGCTCTGTCTGGGGCTAAGGGGCTGGTTGCTCTGGGGCTCTATGCTGTGCTCTGGGATCCAGGGAGACCAGCCTGCAGCATATATACATACAGAGGGAGGGGACACAGGGAGGCAAACACACCCCCTTTCTTTTTTCTCACTCTCCCACAGAGAACAGAGCTCTTTTACTTGCTGTTACACCCACACCCACACACACACTCTCTCTCTCTCTCTCTCTCTCTCTCTCTCTCTCTCTCTCTCTCTCTCTCTCTCTCTCTCTCCCCCCCCCTCTCTCTCTCCACCTCTCTCTCTCTCTCTTTCTCTCTCTCTCTCTCTCTCTCCCCCCCCTCTCTCTCTCTCTTTCTCTCTCTCTCTCCCTCCCTCTCTCTCTCTCTCTCTCTCTCTCTCTCTCTCTCATCCCACTTTCATTCTTTCTGTATGTTTTTTTCTACGATGTCCAGAACTCTGCTGTTTTCTATCCATAAAGCTCTTGCTGATTTTTCATTGCACTTATTCTCTATTTCTCCCTTTCCTTTCTTTGTCTCCCTCCTTCTTTTCCTTACTTTCCTATCCCTCACTCTACCACTCTTTTTACCTCTCTCTTAATTTAGCCCAAAGTTGTAAGGTTATAAGTCATCCAAAAATGGAGGTAGGGAGAAAAATGAGAAGAGGGGTGTTCCAGTAGCCAACTACTCAAGAGTCTTCCTCTCTCATCCCTCTCTCATCTCTCTCTCATCCCTCTCTCATCCTCTCTCATTCCGCTTTAATCACTCTCTCACCCCTTTCTCATTCCTCTCTCATCCCTCTCTCATTCCTCTCTCATCCCTCTCTCATCTCTCTCTCATCCCTCTCTCATCTCTCTCTCATCCTCTCTCATTCCTCTCTCATTCCTCTCTCATCTCTCTCTCATCCCTCTCTCATCTCTCTCATCCCTATCTCATCCGTCTCTCATTCCTCTCTCATCCCTCTCTCACCCCTCTCTCATTCCTCTCTCACCCCTCTCTCATTCCTCTCTCATCCCTCTCATCTCTATCATCTCTCTCTCATCCCTCTCTCATCCCTTTCTCATTCCTCTCTCATCCTCTCTCATTCCTCTCTCATCCCTCTCATCCCTCTCTCATCCTCTCTCATTCCTCTCTCATTCCTCTCTCATCCCTCTCTCATCCCTCTCTCATTCCTCTCATCTCTCTCTCATCCCTCGCTCATCCTCTCTCATCCTCTCTCATTCCTCTCTCATTCCTCTCTCATTCCTCCCTCATCTCTCTCATCCCTCTCTCATCCTCTCTCATTCCTCTCTCATTCCTCTCTCATTCCTCTCTCATCCCTCTCTCATCCCTCTCTCACCCCTCTCTCATCACTCTCTCATTCCTCTCTCATCACTCTCTCATTCCTCTCTCATTCCTCTCTCATTCCTCTCTCACACAATCTCAACTCAACTCCAAAACGCGCCACCAACACGTGCAACTTTGGTCACAACATGCACGTAACCCGCCTACTATGAGCAAGCCCCCAAACATGGCATTTTGGCAACATGTCACCCACCCATCACAAACACGTGCTGGTATATTAGTGCTGCACCATAAAAGTGCCTTTGAACTGCAGACTCATCCATCAATGTTTATCACCATTGGGCACAGTGAGTGTGTGGTAACGTGCGTGGTAACGTGAGTGTGTGCTTGCATACATACTTGGGCACATGTGCGTGTGTGTGTGTATGCGCATGTGATTGAGTGTGTGCATGTGTGTGTCTGTCTGGGTCCAGACTGCCAGCAGTCAGTCGTCCAGCAAAGTTCTGCCAGAACCAGGCCTCTGGGATGGGGTGTGTTATCAGGAGCTCCGCCCCTCTGGCACTGAGGTTCCATCCCACATGCCATCACACGAGACATGAACTAGGCTTGGGCAGAGGGGGCGGTCTATTCAAACAGGAAGTCCCTAAGCACTGTCATATTCCAGGACACAGGCTTCGTTATCCAATATCCATATAAAAGTATGTGTTATGGTGTTACAGAGTCAATACTCACATAACGATATCCCACTGGGCACACACTGGTTGAATTAACGTTGATTGAAATGACGTTGAGCCAATGTGGAATACGCATTGAATTGACATCTGTGCCCAGTGGGATGTGTTATGGTGCAACAGACTGCTTTCCTTTAAATGTTATAATTCAGAGTTTATAAACGAGGAACAACTATATTTAGAACAAAATAGGAAAATACACAATGTCTTTGCTAATTTGCATTAGACATCAAGGACTAAGGACTTAGTCAGATCACAAAATGGCTATAATTAAGGTTGTAAAAATGTTGATTCTTTGTCTCTTTGTCCTGTCCAGTAAGCCAGCCATAGACTGGTGTGTCAGGGTTTATCTGAGGGCTGAGTATTACAGGAAGTGGACATACAGAGGTGCCAGGTCCAGAAGTCGACAGAGAGCATTTCAATGACAATGGGGAACTTTTTACTATCCTGCCCCTGTACCTGGCCAAGCCCCGTCCCCCTGTTCAACCTCTACAACTGCTGTTCCTCCCTCTACCTCCTTCTACCTCCTCCAACCTTTTTCCTCCTCTACCCACCTCCTTACATCTCCCTCCCACCCATCCTCCCCGCATGTAGTCTGTGAGGGTGATCAGTGATGAAGCCACAGGAAGAGACAGAACAGTGAGTGCAGGATGGCGTTGTCTGAGCTCAGCTTACATAACGGTGACTTTGCAGCAACAGCCATGTCCAAGACTCAGGAGATCTGCAGGGGGAAGTCAGAAGAAACCCCCTCTGTACAGCACAATACCACCTCTGTCCCTCTGTACTGGGCAAAGGATGGGTGGCCAGAGAGAGAGAGGGAGGAGGGAGAGAAAGAACAAGGGAGGGAGGGTAAAAAAGGGATGGATAGAGAAATGGAGAGAAAGAGTGGAAGAAGAGACAAAGAACGAGGGAGGGAGGGTAAAAAAGAGAGGGGATGGACTAAAGCTGTGCCAACAAAATGTCCAAAGTAATCTAAAATGCTGTGAAACCTCTGAAGTGAGACAGGTGCCTTTGATTTAAACCTGAGACACAGAGTTTTCATCCAATCTAGTCAATGTTCCACATACTCCGGGGAAGACAAGATAACTGTTCCCATAGCATCTGTCAGTTCTGTTCTTAAGATATTTCCTTTGTTAACTGTCTCCAGGCCTTATCCATGCTATCCAGCTAACCTGTAGTGGAATGTTGCCTGGTTTATTTCAAGATAGTCATATATATACCTGTCAGACAATGTCCGGAGCTATTCGTGACCCTGACCTCTGACACCCCACCTCTGATGTCAGATTCCTTTGAGGTCAGAAACACCTGTCTACAAGTATGTGCTTCTCCTACGTGTCTGTGTGCCTGGTGCCAGTGTGTGTGTGTCTGACAGAAGAATACTGATGTACGGTATAGTCAATCCTATGGTGATCTACACTGAACAAAAATATAAATGCAACATGAACAATTCATTTGTTATATGAAACAACAGTTCATGGTCCCATGTTTCATGAGCTGAAATAAAAGATCACAGAAATGTTCCATAAGCACAGAAAGCTTATTTCTCTCTAAATGTATTTCTCTTTTGTGCACTAATATGTTTACATCTCTGTTAGTGAGCATTTCTCCTTTGCCAAGATAATCCATCCACCGGACAGGTGTGGCATATCAAGAAGCTGATTAAACAGCATGATCATTACACAGGTGCACCTTGTGCTGGGGACAATAAAATGCAACTCTAAAATGTGCCGTTTTGTCACACAACACAATGTCACAGACGTCTCAAGTTTTGAGGGAGCATGCAATTGGCATGCTGACTGAAGGAATGTCTACCAGAGCTGTTGCCAGGTAATTTTATGTTAATTTCTCTACCATAAGCCGTCTCCAATGTCGTTTTAGAGAATATGGCAGTATGTCCAACCGGCCTCATAGCCACAGACCACGTGTAACCACGCCAGACCAGACTTCCACATCCGGCTTCTTTACCTGTGGGATCTTCTGAGGAGGGGGAGGGGTTGCTGAGGAGGGGGAGGGGTTGCTGAGGAGGGGGAGGGGTTGCTGAGGAGTGTTCATGTCTTTAATAAAGCTCTTTTGTGGGAAAAACTCATTCTTATTGCTTGGGACCTGGGCTTGGCTCCCCAGTGGGTAGGCCTATGTCCTCCTAGACTCACCATTGGCTGCACCCCTGCCCAGTCATGTGAAATCCATAGATTAGGGCCTAATGAATTTATTTCTATTGATTGATTTCCTTATGTGAACTCAGCAACATCTTTGAAATTGTTGCCTGTTTCATTTATATTTTTGTTCAGTGTAGTTTGTTAAATAGTAAACCAAATAGCTACCTGGACTATCTGCATTGACCCTTTTCACATTAAGTATTTTGACTCATCAAATATGCTACTGCTACTGTTTCTTATCTATCCTGTTGCCTAGTTACTTTAGCCCTACCTTATATATCTAGATCTACCTCAATTACCTCGTACTCCTGCACATCAACTCGGTACTGGTACCCGTATATATAGCCAAGTTATCGTTACTCATTGTGTATTTATTCCTTGTCTTGTTATTTTTCTATTATTTCTCTGCATTGTTGGGAAGGGCCATATAAGTAAGCATTTTACTGTTAGTCTACACCTGTTGTTTACCAAGCATGTGACAAATACAATATGATTTGACGCACGCACACGAACACACACAAGATGCGTGTGTGTGCACACGCTTGTGCTTGTGCGAGTGTGTTCGTCTCCTTCAGGCTATTCTGCCTCTCTCATCCATTCACAGATTTATAGACTCATCCTCTGTGACTGTGGAGGAGAATCACCAGTTGAGTGGAAAAATGTTCCCCAAGCGACCCAACCAACCTTAATTAACCAAAACAAGACAGGCCTCACCTTACAACTCACAATATTTTATCAAAATGTTAGAAATGTATGGTCATGTTTTTTATCTTTTTCCTTTGTTTTATATCAGTGTGTTTACCAATATCTATAAGGAGGTAGATCACACACACACACACACACACACACACACACACACACACACACACACACACACACAATGGCGGACAGTATTTGGCAGCTTACCAGAGTCACTTGGGTTTGTAAGTTTCCCAACCTGGACCCGGTTGTGATTATGTAGAATGGAAAAAGGCAATTATTTTGATATTTTCCGTCTTCTTTCCCAAAGCCGTTTTAATCTGCTGATACCTGGTATTGAATGGCTTATTGGGTCCCAATTTTCCATTTCAGTTTCACATTTTGTCCTCCACACTTTTCTAGAATTCTCCACCTCCAAATTCCAGAATTCTCCACCTCCAAATTCCAGAATTCTCCACCTCCAAATTCCAGAATTCTCCACCTCCAAATTCTAGGTTCTCCACCTCCAAATTCCAGAATTCTCCACCTCCAAATTCCAGAATTCTCCACCTCCAAATTCCAGAATTCTCCACCTCCAAATTCTAGGTTCTCCACCTCCAAATTCCAGAATTCTCCACCTCCAAATTCCAGAATTCCCCACCTCCAAATTCTAGGTTCTCCACCGCCAAATTCCACGCAGCAATTTACGCCAATTTGGGAATACATAGTAGCCTACAGTATGATTATCGATGATTCTATAGAAACTATTGATAAATGTGTGCTCTTTCACCACAAATCCTGCATTTTCATTACATCCTCTGTGAAGTCCTTGTTTGAACTCTCAAGTAGCACGGTTCATGCCTTCACTCTAAAGCAGTTTGTTACAGAGTAAAAGGTCAATTATACTGCATATTCTAAACATTTTCAGCATCTCTCTCTTGCTTCCTCATTGTACAATGGTTGGGCAAACCATATGACCTATGAATCTTTAACACTATTCTATTGGTTGAGCTGTATCATGTGACTGGCGGGTAGAATCTCAGGTAGAATCTCGTGCAAGGCTGGTTTTCCTGCCAGAATGGACATGAGGAACACTGACGGCTCAGGACAGCACAGGAAAATTTGATGTATGGAATGTTCCCGCAAATATTTACGAAGCTCCTCAGAGTTTCACCACACACACACACACACACACACACACACACACACACACACACACACACACATGCACATGCATGCACACGTACATGCACACACACAGATGCAAATGTCTGAGCATAGACACACACACCCATTCTTTTAAAAAAAAATATTTGACCTTTATTTTTACTAGGTAGGCCAGTTGAGTTCTAAGTTCTTATTTACAACTGCAACTGCGACCTGGCCAAGATAAAGCAAAGCGGTGCGACAAAAACAACAACACAGAGTTACATGGGATAAACAAACATACAGTCAATAACACAATAGAAAATCTGTATACAGTGTGTGCAAATGAAGGAAGGAGGTAAGGCCAAAAATAGGCCACAATGGCAATTTAGGCCACAATACAATTTAGCAATTGACGTTGGAGTGAGAGATGTGCAGGAGAGGATGTGCAAGTATAAATACTGGTGTGCAAAAGAACAGAAAAAAACAAAAAAAACAATATGGGGATGAGGTAGATAGTTGATTGGATGGAAGGGCTATTTACAGATGGGCTGTGTACAGCTGCAGCAATCGGTAAGCTGCTCTGACAGCTGATGCTTGAAGTTAGTGAGGGAGATATAAGACTCCAATTTCAGTGATTTTTGCAATTCGTTCCAGTCATTGGCAGCAGAGAACTGGAAGGAAAGGCATCCAAAGGAGGTGTTGGCTTTGGGGATGACCAGTGAGATGTAACTGTTGGAGCATGTGCTACGGGTTGGTGTTGCTATGGTGACCAGTGAGCTGAGTTAAGGCGGAGCTTAACCTAGCAAAGACTTATAGATGACCTGGAGCCAGTGGGTTTGGCGACGAATATGAAGCGAGGGCCAGCCAACGATTGCATACAGGTCGCAGTGGTGGGTAGTATGTGGGGCATTGGTGACAAAACGGATGGCACTGTGATAGACTACATCCAATTTGCTGTGTAGAGTGTTGGAGGCTATTTTGTTAATGACATCGCTGAAGTCAAGGATCGGCAGGGTAATCAGTTTAACGGGGGTATGTTTGGCAGCGTGAGTGAAGGAGGCTTTGTTGTGAAATAGGAAGCCGATTCTAGATTTCATTTTGGATTGGAGATGCTTAATGTGAGTCTGGAAGGAGAGTTTACAGTCTAACCAGACTATTTATAGTCGTCCACATATTCTAGGTCAGAACTGTCCAGAGTAGTGATGCTGGACGGGTGGGTAGGTGTGGGCAGCGATCTGTTGAAGAGCATGTACTTAGTTTTACTAGCGTTTAAGAGCAGTTGGAGGCCACGGAAGGAGTGTTGTATGGCTTTGAAGCTCATCTGGAGGTTTGATAAAACAGTGTCCAAAGAAGGGCCAGAGGTATACAGAATGGTGTCGTCTGCGTAGAGGTGATTCAAAGAATCATCAGCAGCGAGAGCGACATCATTGATGTATACAGAGAATAGAGTTGGCCCGAGAATCGAACCCTGTGTCACCCCCATAGAGACTGCCAGAGGTCCGGACAACAGGCCCTCCAATTTGACACACTGAACTCTATCTGAGAAGTAGTTAGTGAACCAGGCGAGGCTGTCATCAGAGAAACCAAGGCTGTTGAGTCTGCCGATAAGAATACAGTGATTGAGAGTCGAAAGTCTTGGCCAGGTCGATGAAGACGGCTGCACAGTACTGTTTTTTATTGATGGTGGTTATGATATCGTTCAGGACCTTGAGCGTGGCTGAGGTGCACCCTTGACCAGCTCGGAAACCAGATTGCATAGCGTTGAAGGTACGGTGGGATTTGAGATGGTCGAGATGGCATTCCGGACCATGAACAATGGTCATCTTAACAAGGCCATAAACAGTAGTAACCTGTCTCTTTCTCTCTCTGTTGCAGGTAACTGGGTCAGTCATTTCCTGTGTATTATTCTTCAGTCCTAAGCGTGACTAATGCACCTAAAAACCAGAAACACACCTCCTCACTCACAGACACCGGTGATCCACATCTGGTGAGATGTTTGACTTACATTGCTAAATTTGCATCACTGTCTTGAATCTGTGTTACGGTAAAACGTGTGAGTGAAACACTGGGGTCCTTTCACAGAAAAATATTGTTTGTTTAGTGATCTGTTGTGACATTAAGTGGAGGAATGCCATACCACAACGAGTCCAAATACACTGATGACGTATGATACTATATTGCAACCTAACTCTGCGCAAACATACGTCATTATGAGCATGTCAGCACTCCGAGTGACAAACAACCAAAACAAGTTGGAGGCCAAACATTTCACTCAGGCAATCAGCAGATCTTTTCTGGACGGTTGTGTGGGGAAAACAGTACTATAGTCAGTGCTGCTGGGATTGTGAGGCAGAAGCACTGGATTTGGGAGAGGGAGAGAAGCCCAATGTGTTTCTGATTGTGTGAGTGTGTGGGTGGGTGGGTGGGTGGGTGTGTGCTCCACGCTGAAAGCCTCCAGCCTCTCAGTGATATATAACCTCATTACACGTCCACCGCTAACACATGACAGGAGGGAAGATTCAGACAAGTCTAGATCAGACACACACACACACACACACACACACACACACACAAGACATGCTTAAATATACGCACACACACATTCATACACACAAGACATGATTAAGCACACACACACACACTATACATGCTAAAGCACATGCAGTTGGACAAGCGCATACACATAAACCTGTGTACACAGACATGCACACAATCACACACACATATGAATAGCAGAGAGTATGGAGAGTCCACACAATGGCAGAACAGTATAAGCTCAACAAGTAGGAACAGAAATCACACCACCATCACAAATCACAAGAGTACAATATCCTGCACGATTACACGAGAGAAACATATTCATGTCTACTGACAACAAGACACGTTAGTCAATCAGAGGAAGGCCTTGATGATAGCTAAAGCAGCTACAACAATACTTTACGTAACACGTTTATGGGCAAAGCCAAATAAGACACACACCATACTAAAGCCATCACAATCACTCACCTCTAGGTATCAAAGCATTGTTTTAGAGGTGAGCTCTCTGAGTTCTCCCATGTTGAAGTGTGGTTGAACACTGATGTTGCTGTTCGTTGTAGCTGGCGGTGAACGGACAGTAGCACAGACCATGATGGTTCACAGAACACAGCACGTCAACATGAAGGGAAACCTCAACAAGCAGGACAACTTGTTCAAAGAGAGAGCAATACCAGCCAATGGTCCTAGTTGATCTGTAGTTTAGACACAAAAGAAGCACATTAGATGTGCCGGACAGAAGTCTGTTGATGGCTGTAATTTCGTTGCTGGGTAAGCACTGGTCTCTACACATGTTATTTATGTTGTGTTGAAGATCCCAGTTGGTTGTAGGTGTGATAATGACCTCTGATCCTGTATTACAACCTAACCCTGTGAAAACAAAAAGGCATTGTGAGCATGTCAGCACTCCAAGTGACAAACAACCAAAACAAGTTGGTGGCCAAAGATTTCACTCAGGCAACGATGGTTTGTTTTTGTTGTTGCCATGCGGTGAGGAATAACACTGTGAATATGAAAATAAGCCAAACATGTTGCGAGGCGTACAGTGAATTCTTAAAAATCACTGGGCTCTGCACGTTTTTATGTTGAGTTGAGGACCGCAGTTGCTGGTGTGTGTTGTGTATTATTTGTCTTTTATTAACAAGTGCTGCTCAACAAGTGCTGCTCAACAAGTGCTCAGTGATTCAGAGGTGTTAAAAACAACACATTTGGTGTTGGGGACATGGGGGTACATGTAAATCAAGCCTCTTCAAAGATCCACTTTATTTGCCCATCTCATCTGCCATTAACCTTCAAAATCTTACCTGTAAATAATGCAATATTAACATTTCAATTAAAATGCTATACGCCTACACACTGACAGGGAGATGAAATAGAGATCTCTGCAAAAACTGTAAATATTTTCCCTGATTTTAAGAGGTTCCACGTGTGAAATGATCTGTATTATTTTAGCCGAGGCATGATGACAAAAGGCAGACTCTCTGTGGCATGTTTTTCTCGTCTTTGGTTTGAGAAGCTGCGTGTAAGATGTGGTGGAACAATATTCCAACTGAGACAAGGATGTGAAGAATTATGAAGGGTGTCTTGAAATACTCTCAAGGCCATTGCCACACAATGGGAGAAAGAGAGAGAGAGAGAGAGAGTTAGAGATATTATTGAGAGAGGGTGATAAAGATATTATTTAGAGAGAGGGTGATAGAGATATTGTTGAGAGAGAGGGTGATAGAGATATTATTGAGAGAGAGGGTGTGAGAGATATTGTAAATACAACCCATATTTATGTTTGTACATTACAACACTGTATATATACATAATATGACATTTGTAATGTCTTTATTCTTTTGGAACTTCTGTGAGTGTAATGTTAACTGTTTATTTTTTTTCTCACTTCTGTATATTATCTACTTCACATGCTTTGGCAATGTTAACATGTGTTTCCCATGACATTAAATCCCTTAGAATTGAATTTATATTGTTGAGAGAGAGGGTGATAGAGATATTGTTGAGAGAGAGGGTGATAGAGATATTGTTGAGAGAGAGGGTTTTGGAGATATTGTTGAGAGAGAGGGTTTCAGAGATATTGTTGAGAGAGAGGGTTACAGAGATATTGTTGAGAGAGAGGGTTTCAGAGATATTGTTGAGAGAGAGGGTTTTGGAGATATTGTTGAGAGAGAGGTTCTTATAGAGATTTTAAAAAACAGAGCGAACTAGAATGATATTTGGCCCAGAATACCTGACCACTGTGACTGACCCAAACTTAAGAAAAGCTTTGATTATGTACAGACTCAGTGAGCATAGCCTTGCTATTGAGAAAGGCTGCCATAGGCAGACCTGGCTCTCAAGAGAAGACAGGCTATGTGCTCACTGCCCACAAAATGAGGTAGAAACTGAGCTGCACTTCCTAACCTCCTGCCCAATGTATGACCATATTAGAGACACATATTTCCCTCAGATTACACAGATCCACAAAGAATTCGAAAACAAACCCAATTTTGATAAACTCCCATATCTACTTGGTGAAATTTCCACAGTGTACCATGACAGCAGCAAGATTTGTGACCTGTTGCCACAAGAAAAGGTCAACCAGTGAAGAACAAACACCATTGTAAATGCAACCCACATTTATGCTTATTTATTTTCCATTTTGTACTTTAACCATTTGTACATCGTTACAACACTGTAAATATACATAATATGACATTTGTAATGTCTTTATTCTTTTGGAACGTCTGAGTGTAATGTTTACTGTTCATTTTTCTTGTTTTTCTTTCTCACTTTTGTATATTATCTACTTCACATGCTTTAATGTTAACATATGTTTCCCATGACATTAAAGCCCCTTGAATTGAATTGATATAATTGAGAGAGAGGGTGATAGAGATATTACTGAGAGAGATAGAGATATTATTGAGAGAGGTGATAGAGATATTACTGAGAGAGGTAGAGATATTATTGAGAGAGAGGGTGATAGAGATTCTGTTGAGAGAGAGGGTGATAGAGATATTATTGAGTGAGAGGGTATTGTTGAGAGAGAGGTTGTGAGAGATATCGTAAATACAACCCATATTTATGTTAATTTATTTTCCCTTTTGTACTTCAACCATTTGCACATCGCTACAACACTGTAAATATACATAGAATGACATTTGTAATGTCTTTATTCTTTTGGAACGTCTGTGAGTGTAATGTTTCCTGTTCATTTTTATTGTTTTTTTTTCTTCACTTTTGTATATTATCTACTTCACATGCTTTGGCAATGTTAACATATGTTTCCCATGCCAATAAATCCCCTTGAATTGAATTGATATTGTTGAGAGAGGGTGATAGGGATATTGTTGAGAGAGAGGGTTTTAGAGACAATGTTAGGAAAATACATCATGAGAGAGTCATACAGAGATTCAGAAACTGAGTCAAGAGAGAGAAAGAGAAAGAGAGAGATGGAGCGAGAGAGCGAAAGACAGAGAGATTGTGATTGATGTGTGTTTGTTTTGCTAGCTGGCTGATCTGCTATAGTGTTAAAGTCTCTGTAGTCGGGGCTCCCTCTGTTCTTCACCGGGTGATTAACACAAGTAAACCAATGGAGAAACTCACTGCAGCTCTGCTCTGGGGAAGCAGTTAGAGGGTCGAGTGGTGCAAAGGGTGCAAGGGGACAGCTGGTCAGGAGGCTCCAGAGGCTACAGTGTGTGTCAGGACAATGTGCTAGCAGGAAGCGATGAAGCTCACAGAGAACACACACACACGCACACTGTTGAGTGTTCTCAGATCAACATGTGTGTGTGGACGGAGAAAGAGACAGGGATCTGGATATCATAAACATAACAATGCTGCTGTACGTCTTCTAAAGTAAAGCATCCCAGCCACTCCAGTCCACCACTACAAATGACTCCAAGCAGTCTCTGCAGCATCTGAGGTGAGCATAACAGATGAAGACAAACCATTAACACAGACCGTTACTCCTAACAGCATTCCAGCTCCGTTCTGATCCCCTACACAGAGACAACACTCTTCCTAGAGCTGGCCGCCCGGCCAAACTGAACAATCGGGGGAGAAAGGCCTTGTTCAGGGAGGTGACCAAGAACCTGATGTTCACTCTGACAGTGCTCCAGATTTCCTCTGTGGAGATGGGAGAACCTTCCAGAAGAACAACCATCTCTGCAGCTTCCACCAATCAGGTATTCATGGTAGTGTGGCCAGACGGATGCCACTCCTCAGTGAAAGGCATGTCATGGAAATTCTACACATTTAAATGTACTTAAATGAACATTTTTTTATTATCAGCGCTCTGGGGAGTATCCAACCAACTCAATGCACCCAGTACACAACGATTAGGAGCTCTCCCGGGGTAGTCCCATTAGATAGCTTATATACTGTTTACAGACACGTTACATAGGCATAGTTCATATGGTTGGTTCCTGCATGTGTCTGGCACCGTCTCCTATCTTAACTTATAGAACATATTCAGGGCATTCCGCTAATTGGTCCTAAGGAGCGGGTCCATATCTTTACCAAGCACAGGCAGGAACCAATAATTATTTATGACACTAAGACAAAATAAAACATTTCAAGCTGTCTCTTCACGAGATACAATTTCCATCACATTCCATCCTCTTATCAATTGTGTGATAATAATCATAACATTTTAAGGTAAGCATTATATTTTATCTTCTATGTCAAAATACATGATTTTATTATGATTTATTGTAATGAACCGGAGTGAATCTAATTTAATTCAGTCATCATACTAAAGCTAAAATCTATAATCAGAGTAGTAAGTAAACAAAATCAATGCATAAAACCACAGACACTTTCAAACCCTTCATTCTGGGTTGTACAATCCAACTTTAAAACCTTCGCTTCATAGAGTTACACATATGCTTCTTACACAATTTAATTTATGGATTCTGGCAATGACATTTCAGCTGGAGCTTTTGTTCCCAGTGGCATGTTGATGACAGATCAGTTTCTCAATGCCTGTTAAATCAAAAAAAAAAAAAAAAATGGAATTACAACCCTTGATGACTCCATCTTAACTTAACAACATCTTACAGCACTCCTTCCGTGGCCTCCAACTGCTCTTAAACGCTAGTTAAACCAAATGCATGCTTTTCAACCGTTCGCTGCCCGCACCCACCCGCTCGACTAGCATGGACGGTTCTGGACGGTTCTGACCTAGAATACTTGGACGTCTACAAATACCTAGTTGTCTGGCTAGACTGTAAACTCTCCTTCCACACTCATATCAAACATCGCCAATCCAAAATCAAATCTAGAATCTGCTTCCTATTTCGCAACAAGGCCTCCTTCACTCACACCACCAATCTTACCCTAGTAACACGGACTATCCTACCGATCCTCAACTTCAGCGATGTCATCTACAAAATAGCTTCCAATACTCTACTCAGCAAATTGAATGTAGTCTATCACAGTGTCATCCATTTTGTTACCAAAGCACCTTATACCACCCACCACTGCGACCTGTATGCCCTAGTCGGCTGGCCTCCGCTACATATTTGTCGCCAGAGCCACTGGCTCCAGGTCATCTATAAGTCTATGCTAGGTAAAGCTCCACCTTATCTCAGCTCACTGGTCACGATAACAACACCCACCTGTAGCACGTGCTCCAGCAGTTATATCTCACTGGTCATCCACCAAGCCAACACCTACTTTGGCCACCTTTCCTTCCAGTTCTCTGCTGCCAGTGACTAGAACAAATTGCAAAAATCGCTGAAGCTGTAGACTTACATTTCCCTCACTAACTTTAAACATCAGCTATCTGAGCAGCTAACCGATCGCTGCAGCTGTACATAGTCCATCTGTAAATAGCCCACCCAATCTACCTACCTCATCCCCATATTGTTTTTATTTACATTGCTGCTCTTTTGCACACCAGTATCACTACTTACACACCATCATCTGCTTATCATCATCTGCTCATCTATCACTTCAGTGTTAATCTGCTAAATTGTAATTACTTTGTTACTATGGCCTATTTATTTCCTTACCTCCTCATGCCATTTGCACACACTGTAGATAGACTTTCTTTTTTTATTGTGTTATTGACTGTACGCTTGTTTATTCTATGTGTAACTCTGTGTTGCTGTTTCTGTCGCACTGTTTTGCTCTATCTTGGCCAGGTTGCAGTTGTAAATGAGAACTTGTTCTCAACTAGTGTACCTGGTTAAATAAAGGTGAAATTAAAAATAAAAAAATGGTATCCCATAAGGTAATGGTAAAATAGACTAGAGACATGTGTCCCTCATTCAGGGGCAGCGCTCGCTCTCTCTCTCTCTCTCTCTCTCTCTCTCTCTCTCTCTCTCTCTCTCTCTCTCTCTCTCTCTCTCTCTCTCTCTCTCTCTCTCTCTCCTTCTCTTGTTCGGAATCACACCTAGGACTGACTCCATCCTAATGACTAGTGTTAACATAGCCTAGGGTGATCAGGCCTCACAAGAAAGTCAAAACAGAGGTTTCTTTCGTTTCTTTCCCTGTACCTCAGATAATATTTTGTGTATCAGGTTTACATTGGGTTTTCTCATCAAGAGAATTTCCATGTGTGCAACCAAAACTCTGACAATAGATACTTCAGAAAAGCCACACAAAAACCACACAACAAATCAGTATTAACACCACTAACAAACATTCAATAACAGGTAAAAACAAACAAAATGGCCAGCCCTTACTTAATTTGAGGCTCCTTTAACAGCCGGATTTGTGTACCTTTATACTCACTGCCAAGGCACCTGCCTCAGAAAGCGTTTCAAAGGAAGAGATACAGAATCATTGATTAAAAAAAACTTGGTAGCGGACATTTCATCAGTCCTGGAAGAAAGAAAATAAACATGTACTTAGTTTTCACTATGCTACATTTTAATTAGTCCTGAAAAGTCTTAATCATGAATTGTGTTTACTGCATCTTGGGCAGGAAGTCCTGATAAAACCATATGTATACAGAATTATACTCCAGACACATCAGATGATACTCTTTCCCGTAAAGCTGAATAGGCACCTACTAAAGTAAACTGACTCGGTGAGTGAATTTATGAGGAAGTTCATTGGAGATCTTGTACCCACTGTGTCTATTAAAACCTACCCTAACCAGAAACTGTGGATGGATGGTGGCTTTCGCTGCAAAACTGAAAGTGCTAACCACAGCATTTATCCATGGAGAATGGTCTTGGAATATGGCTGAATATAAACAGTGTAGTTATTCTCTCCGCAAGTTAATCAAACAAGTGAAATGCCAGTACAGGGACAAAGTGGAGTCGCAATTCAACGGCTCAGACACAAGACTTATGTGGCAGGGTCTCCAAGAAATCACGGACTGCAAAAAGAAAACCAGCCACGTCATGGACACCGACGTCATGCTTCCACCGACGTCATGCTTTCTTCCCCTCCACCCTACCGGCCACCCTAGACCCACTTCAGTTTGCATAACGCCCTAACAAGTCCACAGATGATGCAGTCACCATCACACTGCACACTGTCCTATCCCATCTGGACAAGAGGAATACCTATGTAAGAATGCTGTTCATTGACTACAGCTCAGCATTTAACACCATAGTACCCTCCAAGCTTATCATCAAGCTGGAGGCCCTGGGCCTCAACCCCCCCTGTGCAATTGGGTCCTGGACTTTCTGATGGGCCACCCCCAGGTGGTGAAGGTAGGAAACAACATCTCCACCTCACTGACCCTCAACACTGGGGCCCCACAAGGGTGCGTGCTCAGCCCCCTCATGTACTCGCTGTTCACACATGACTTCGTGGCCATGCATGCCTCCAACTCAATCATCAAGTTTGCAGATGACACAACAGTAGTGGTCTTGGTATCCAACAACAACTAGACGGCCTACCGGGAGTAGGTGAGGGCACTCGGAGTGTGGTGTCAGGAAAATAACCTCTCACTCAACTTCAACAAAACAAAGGAGATGATTGTGGACTTCAGGAAACAGCAGAGGGAGCACCCCCCTATCCACATCGAAGGGACAGCAGAGGAGAAAGTGGAACGTTTTAAGTTCATCTGCGTACACATCAACGATAAATTAAAATGGTTCACCCACACAGGCAATGTGGTGAAGAAGGTGCTACAGTGCCTCTTCAACCTCAGGAGGCAGAAGAAATTTGACTTGCCACCCAAAACCCCGACTAACTTTTACAGATCCACAATCAAGAGCATTCTGTCGGGCCGTATCACAGCCTGGTATGGTAACTGCTCCACCCTCAACCGCAAGGCTCTCCAGAAGGTGGTGCGGTCTGCACAATGCATCACTGGGGGCAAACTACCTGCCCTCCATGATACCTATAGCACCCGATGTCACAGGAAGGCAAAAATATCTTCAAAGACAACAACCAACCGAGCCACTGCCTGTTCACACCACTACCATACAGAAGGCGATGTCAGTAAAGGTGAATCAAAGCTGGGACAGAGAGACTGAAGAACAGCTTCTAGCTCAAGGCCATCACTAACTCAGAGAGGCTGCTGCCTACATGGAGACCCTGTCACTCTAACAAATGGATCACTAGTCACTTTAAACAATGGCACTTCAAATAATGCCACTTTAATAATGTTTACATATCTTACATTACTCATATCACATGTATATTATATTGTATTGTATTTAATACCATCTATTGCACCTTGCCTATGACGCTCGGCCATCGCTCATCCTTATATGTATATGTACATAGTCTCATTCACCCCTTTTATATTTTTGTGTATTATGTAGTTGTTGGGGAATTGTTAGATTACCTGTTAGATATTACTGCACTGTCTGAACCAGAACCAGAAGCACAGGCATTTCGCTTCACTCGCATTAACATCTGCTAACAATTTGTATGTGACAAATAACATTTTGTTTGATTTAAATCCCAGAGCCCCTCTCTTGTAATCTTAATCTTTTTGGCATGTTGCAATGACAAACAGTTCTGTACTAACTGTCCCTAGGACATCAAGTAGTCAAAATGTGAAACCTGTTGTTTAGCAAATCTGCTAGGACCTTCAAAATGTTGGTGCTGACTTATCAGCTCAATATTTGGAACTAAAAACATTTACTTGAATCTACTTCAATTATGGATACAGTCCCACGTAATGGAAACAGATTATTGTTTTAGATGGCATTACTTACTTAAGAGGGTGTGAACAATGCTCAATGAGTGTAGACAAAGAAGAGCTCTCCAGTAGGTATACCAAAACATTCAAGGGCCATTTTCTCAAAAGTGGGCTTGCAAGTTTATGAACTTTCAAAGCATAATTACTTCCCCATTGTTCCTCAGATACAGTGCATAATATACCATTTGGTTGCTCTCTGTCTCTGCTTTTATCCAATGTAAAAAAAACACCATTGCAAATTTTGCTACATATGACCGAATCAAGGCGGTCGGTCACAATTCAACAACCATGTCTCTGTCACTAACAACTACAGTCATGGTTGGTAACTCTACAATTCACTCAAAAAGGCAAGGCTCAATGTGATATTATATTGGAGGCATGGCTTCATGGGGTTGTTAATCATCATTTTTAATCTGATACAACTCAAATCTGGACCCCCCTATATGTTCACAATTGGTTTGAGTAATGACTTCAAAATCACTTTAAGTAACTGATATATTAAGTGCAACGGGTTTCTTAAAAAGTTTGGAGTAATGACAGAACATTGGGGTTTACACTGTAGAAGCCACAGATTACAGGCAACATCCACACTGAGCTAAAGGATAGAGCTGTCACTTTCAAGGAGAGGGACACTAATCCAGACATTTATAAGAAAGCCCACTACGACATCCGATGGGCCATCAAACAGGCAAAGCATCAATACAGGACTAAGATCAAATCCTACTATGCCGGCTCTGATGCTCATCAGGTTGTGTAAACTATCACAGATTACAAAGGAAACCAAACCACAAGCCTACCAGATTAGCTAAATGTCTTCTATGCTCACTTCGAGGCAAGTAACACTGAACCATGCATTAGAGCACCAGCTGTTCCGAACGACTGTCTGATCTCACTCTCCGTAGCTGATGAGTAAGACCTTTAAACAGGTGTAAACAACAACCTCACAACACAGCAGTGGTAAGACTGATCACAGATGATGATACGGCAGCCTATATGGAGGAGGTCAAGGACCTGGCAGTGTGGTGCCATCATAACAACCTCTCCCTCAATGTCAGCAAGAAAGGAGTTGATTGTGGACTACAATAAATGGAGGGGCGAGCACGCCCTCATCCACATCGATGAGGCTGTAGTGGAGCGGGTCGAGAGCTTCAAGTTCCTCTGTGCCCACATCACTAAGAAATTGACATAATCCACACACACCCAGACAGTTGTGAAGTGGGCACGACAGCGCCACTTCCCCTCAGGAGGCTGAAAAGATTTGGCATGGGTCCTCAAATCCTTAAAAGTTCTGCAGCTGCACAATTAAGAGCATATTGACTGACTGCATCACTGCTTGGTAAGGAAACTGCAAGGCACCCGATCCCAAGGCGCTAAAGAGGGTGATGAGTACGGCCCAGTACATCACTGGGGTCGAGCTCCTTGCTATCCAGGACTTCTATACCAGGCGGTGTCAAAGGAAGGCCCAAAAAATTGCCAAAGACTCGAGCCACCCCAGTCATAGACTGTTCTCTCTCTACCACATGGCAAGCGGTACCGGAGCTCCAAGTCTAGGTCCAAGAGGCTTCTAAACAGCTTCTACCCCCAAACCATAAGACTCCTGAACATCTAGTCAAATGGCTACCCAGACTATTTGCATTGCCCCCCCCCTCCACTCTCCACACCACTGCCACTCTCTGTTGTCATCTATGCATAGTCACATCAACTCTACCTACATGTACATACCACCTCAACTAATTGGTGCCCCCACACATTGACTCTGTACCGGCACCCCCCTGTATATATTGTTATGCTCTTAATTACTTGTTACTTTTACCTCTTATTCTTATCCGTATTTTTTTTAACAGCAATGTTGGTTAGGGCTGGTAAGTAAGCATTTCACTGTTGTATTCGGCGCATGTGACTAATACAATAGTCTACGCCTATTGTTGACGAAGCACATTACAAATAACATTTGATTTGTAGCCTGGTGACATTGAAACCCAATGGGAACCGAGCCCTCTCATGTTCTGGTGACAAATTACTCCGGTCATAAGAACAGCTGGAATGAGTTGGAAGGAAACGTGTGGTACCACACACGTCAGTTAGTCGTTGTGTATCAAAAGCTATGGGGAACAAGGAGGTTTCACACATCGAAGCTCCAGCTCTCTGTGAGATCTACGTTTGTGTCTTTAAAGGAACACAGCTGAAATTGGTACCATCTTTCAAATGTGCTCCCTCAATGCTTCAAAGCAAGTCAATATGAGGCCTTTCTCAGCACACAGGGGAATCCCTTTGAGATCATGTTGGAGAAATCGGGATACATCTGAAGGTAGAAAATACAATATTGGTTCTCTGATGTTTACTGTTCCATGTTACATTGTGTTGCATTTGTACAATTCAACGTGTTAGGAAAACAGCAATCCTCTTGAGGACAGGAACATCAATCTATTTTCTCTCTGTGACCATCTTTATCTCTGGATACACAAACACAAGTTTGGTCTTGCTCTTGGAAAAGCCCTCACATTCTCTTCCATCTGGCAATGAAGTGAACAAAGAATCATTGAGTGATTCTTTGGCACAACGTGTTGGAGATACAGTATCAGTCAAAAGTTTGGACACAGCTACTCATTCAAGGGTTTTTCTTATTTTTACTATTTTCTAAATTGTATATTTTTTTATTTTTTTTACCCTTATTTAACTAGGCAAGTCAGTTAAGAACAAATTCTTATTTTCAATGACGGCCTAGGAACAGTTAACTGCCTTGTTCAGGGGCAGAAGGACAGATTTGTACCTTGTCAGCTCAGAGATTTGAACTTGCAACCTTTCAGTTACTAGCCCAACATTCTAACCACTAGGCTACCCTGCTGCCCCAGAACAGTGGTGAAGACATCAAAACTAGGAAATAGCACATATGTAATCATGTAGTAACTAACAATTCGATTTTAGATTTTAGATTCTTCAAAGCTGCCTTGATGACAGCTTTGCACACTCTTGGCATTCTTTCAACTAGCTTCACCTGGAATGCTTTTCCAACAGTCTTGAAGGAGTTCCCACATATGCTGAGAGCCCTTGTTGTCTGATTTTCCTTCACTCTACGGTCCGACTCATCCCGAACCATCTCATTTGGGTTGAGGTCAGGTGATTGTGGAAGCCAGGTCATCTGATGCAGCACTCCGTCACTCTCCTTCTTGGTCAAATAGCCCTTACGTAGCCTGAAGGTGTGTTGGGTTATTGTCCTGTTGAAAAACAAATGATGGTCCCACTAAGCACAAACCAGATGGGATGCCGTATCGCTGTAGAATACTGTGTTAATCATGCAGGTTAAGTGTGCCTTGAATTCTAAATAAATCACTGACACTAGCAAATCACCCCCACAGCATCACACCTCCTCTTTGTAGCAATTTGACCATGAAGGCCTGATTCACGCAGTCTCCTCTGAACAGTTGATGTTGAGATGTGTCTGTTATCTGAAGTTTGTGAAACATTTATTTGGGCTGCAATTTCTGAGGCCGGTAACTCTAATGAAGCAGAGGTAAGTCTGGGTCTTTCCTTCTTGTGGCGGTCCTCATGAGAGCCAGTTTCATCATTGTGCTTGATGTTTTTTGCGACTGCACTTGAAGAAACTTTAAAAGTTTTCCATTTTCCAGATTGACTGACCTTCATGTCTTAGAGTAATGATGTGCTGTCATTTCTCTTTGCTTATTTGAGCTGTTCTTGCCATAATATGGACTTGGTCTTCTTCCAAATAGGGCTCTTCTGTATACCACCACTACCTTGTCACAACACAACTGATTGGCTCAAACGCATTAAGAAGGAAAGAAATTCCACAAATGTACTTTTAACAAGGCCACACCTGTTATTTGAAATGCATTCAAAGTGACTACCTCATGAAGTTGATTGAGAGAATGCCAAGAGTGTGCAAAGCTGTCATCAAGGCAAAGGGTGGCTACTTTGAAAAATCTCAAATATAAAATATATTTAGATTCGTTACACCCTTTTTTAGGTTATAACATGATTACATATGTGTTCTTTCACAGTTTTGATGTCTTCACTATTATTCTAAAATGTAGAAAACAGTCAAAATAAAGAAAAACCCTTGAATGAGTAGGTGTGTCCAAACTTTTGACTGGTACTGTACATTTTTGTTAAATTTGTAATGAAACAGTGATCTCTCTCAAGTCCATAGCACGGATCACACCTGAAACACATCCATGATTCCTCAGTTCTATGTTCTTACAGAGTATATCCATCTGGGATCCCCACTGGGTAAGGACGGAGAGAAAGATGTGGAAACACACACAGAGAGCGATAGAGATAAGAGACACACACGTACTCACACACTGTTGGGTATCCTACTGGGATCACACTGCAGCTGTTGCTTAGACAGACTGTGGGAAAGTCAACATAAAGTTAGTTGACAGATGATTAAATAAAATGTGTAGACAACAACAACAAGTTGAGGTGCCACAGGGAGAGTAGGTATTTAGGACATAGTCAGTGCCAGCAGTTGTGGCCAGATTTGTGATGAGAGTACGCACACGCCTGATTGCACTTCATTTGTGATATATCCGGTAATGTACCGGGTGCAATTATTATTACCTAACATCTGTTGTTATTACTGAGATGGAGGAGGAAATATACACCTGGTATTTCATATCACACAACTGTCAATCTCTCAAAATACGTCATATATTATTAAATAGACCTCTTTCTCCTTTGTTCACTCAGTTTTTTTATCTCTCTCTACACTTTCTCACCCAATATATTTTTCTCTTTCTCCCTCTCTCTAACTCTCTCTAACCCAGCCGTCTCTCTCTCTTTCTCATTCTCCCTGTCTTCTCTCTATCCTTCTCTCCCTACCCCTTCTCTCTCCACCTCCCTAAAGACCTTAGTATCCACAGGCAGGGTTTCAAAGTTTCAAGGTTAGACAATGTAGTTGTGTATGGCTCCCTGAACGCCCGCTGAAAGGTTCTTGACAAAAACACCTCACCTGCTAATTTCTCTTTCTCGCTCGCTCGCTCGCTCTCCCTCTCTCTCTTCCTTTGTCTCACTCGCTCTCCCTCTCTCTCTTCCTTTGTCTCGCTCGCTCGCTCTCCCTCTCTTTCTTTCTTTGTCTCGCTTGCTCTCCCTCTCTTTCTTTCTTTGTCTCGCTTGCTCTTTCTCTTTCTCTCTCTCTCTCTTTATTATCCATCTCTGCATTTCTCATTAAAATAGTTTTCAGTGGAAATAGGGGTTTGAAACAGCCGGCCTTAGGTAGCACCTGCTGCAGCCACTGCCAGACTGCAGTTTGGTTTCACCGGCTTTGGCCCCTGACTCCGGAGCTGGCCTCTCACCAAGCAGATTCCTTGAATTCTCCCTTTTCCACTCCACTGCCAAGAGCCGGGCCTGCTATACTGCTGTTTTGTACGTCTTTTTGTTCCAAAACACACAAGAGATGAAATCACTTGGCGTGTAATAGCCGTGCATTTAGGGGAATTGGGGATAATTGTCATCAAAATTATACAAAGAAAAAACAGAAGTATATCACGTTATGGCAGGTGTAGGACTTACGCAACACTGGGCAATTTAAGCTATTCTAGTTGGTCAAATTTGCACCCATTGTAAAATGGTTAAAAGCCTGACGGTCAACAGCATCTATGTACTGTGAGGTTTTTAAAAACTGGATAGCACTGAGTAATGTGACTTATTTCTGGTAATTTGATCTGCCTATTTGACACCTCCTCAGAACACACTGTGTCAATGTAACTGTTCCCAGACCAGTGATGGAGAGGCTCGGTCCAGTCCAGACAGTGATTGCAGGGGCCAGTGAGGGGAGAGCAGGGGAGATATCCAGATCCAGTCTTAATTGTGAACAGGTGACCAGCAGCAGGCACAGCGCTACGGACAGATCGGAAAAACCCGCTCGCCATTCCAACTGTAGTGGCGGTCCTTACGACTACATTCCCTACGAAGCTAATTTAATTCTTTAATCCACACACACATGCATGCACGCACGCACACACACACACAGACACACAGTATCACACACCTCGCATGACCAACAGGTGGGCACCGCCAAAATGCATGATAAACACGTAACCAAAAACAGCACTTCATCCAGGAAATCCATTGACCAGGGGTCATCATTGAGGTGGTTTGGTAAGGGCTGCAATGAGGATGAAAGGTATGCATACACACAGGGCCAGGCATATACACACACATGCAGTACACACACATATTCTGGCAGATATGCACATGAACACACACACACTTAAGAAAGTGTGTGCAGTGAGTTGAAGTGTGTCACATTAAGTTTGAGGTCACAGGTTGGTGTGTAAGCCTCAAAATGTTTTTTTTTACACACACATACCGTTTTGGAGCTTAGCGGATTTGTTGGGGCTGAAAACCATCTGGTAACCATATTCCTGTCCAAGACAAGTCATGCGATTGGCTGGACACCAGCCAACACCACTGATTGGCCAGAGGACTCCCACATGAAAAAGAAAAGAGAAAGTTATGCATCTGTTATATCAGGCCTGACTAAGATGGATGCTTGATGTACAGTACCAGTCAAAAGTTTGGACACACCTACTCATTCAAGGGTTTTTCTTTATTTGTACTATTTTCTACATTGTAGAATAATAGTGAAGAAATCAAAACTATGAAATAACACATATGGAATCTTGTAGTAAACAAAAAAGTGTTAAACAAATCAAAATATATTTAATATTTTTGATTCTTCAAAGTAGCCACCCTTTGCCTTGATGACAGATTTGCACACATTGTCTCAACCAGCTTCACCTGGAATGCTTTTCCAACAGTCTTGAGTTCCCAAATATGCTGATCACTGGTTGGCTGTTTTTCCTTCACTCTGCAGTCTAACTCATCCAAAACCATCTTATTGGGTTGAGGGCGGGTGATTGTGGAGGCCAGGTCATCTGATGCAGCATTCCATTACTCTCCTTCTTGGTAAAATAGCTCTTACAAAGCCTGGAGGTGTGTTGGGTCATTGTCTTAAAAAACAAATGATGGCCCCACTAAGCGCAAAACAAATGGGACGGAGTATTGCTGCAGAATGCTGTGGTAGCCATGCTGGTTAAGTGTTCTTTGAATTCTAAATAAATCACTGACAGTGTCACCAGCAAATTACCCGCACACCATCACACCTCCTCCTCCGTGCTTCACGGTGGGAAACACACATGCAGAGATCGTCCGTTCACCTACTCTGTCTCAAAAAGACATGGCGGTTGGAATCAAAAATCTTTAATTTGGACTCATCAGACCAAAGGACAGATTTCCACCGGTCTAATGTCCATCGCTCATGTTTCTTGGCCCAAGCATGTCTCTTCTTATTATTGGTGTCCTTTAGTAGTGGTTTCATTTTAGCAATTTGACCATGAAGGCCTGATTCATGTAGTCTCCTCTGAACAGTTGATGTTGAGATCTGTCTGTTACTTGAACTCTGTGAAGCATTTATTTGGGCAGCAATCTGAGGTGCAGTTAAGGACAGAGAAAAAGATGTGGAAACACACACACACAGAGCGATAGAGACACAGACACACACACTGTTGGGTATCCTACTGGGATCACACTGCAGCTGCACCTCAGCAGCTGTCCTTATGAGAGCCAGTTTCATCAAAGTGCTTGATGGTTTTTGCGACTGCACTTGAAGAAACTTTCTTGAAATTTTCCTCATTGACTGACCTTCATGTCTTAAAGTAATGATGGACTGTCGTTTCTCTTTGCTTAAATCACACCTGTTAATTTAATTAAATTTCTCTCTCATGAAGCTGGTTGAGAGAATGGCAAGAGTGTTTAAAGTTGTCATCAAGGAAAAGGGTGACTACTTTGATAAATCTGAAATATAAAATATATTTCGATTTGTTTAAAAGAAATGGTTACTCTACAATATTCTACAATGTAGAAAATAGTAAAACTGTAGAAAAACCCTTGAAAGAGTAGATCACTGCGTACAGTGCCTTCGGAATGTTTTCAGACCCCTTGACGTTTTCCACATTTCGTTCCGTTGCAGCCTTATTCTAAAATGTAGTAAATTGTATTTTCCCCTCATCATTCTAAAACAATATCCCATAATGACAAAACAAAACAGGTTTTTAGAAATGTTTGCAAATGTATTAAAGAATAAAAAATAAAATAATGCATTTACATAAGTATTCAGACCCTTTACTCAGTACTTTGTTGAAGCACCTTTGGCAGTGATTACAGCATTGAGTCTTCTTGGGTATGACGCTACAAGCTTGGCACACCTATATTTGGGGAGTTTCTCCCATTCTTCTCTGCAGATCCTCTCAAGCTCTGTCAGGTTGGATGGGAACTAAGCTGCACAGCTATTTCAAATCAAATCAAATTGTATTAGTCACATGTGCTGAATACAACAGGTGTAGACCTTACAGTGAAATGCTTACTTACGAGCCCCTAACCAACTGTCATGACGTGCCCTGGGGGGAGGATCATAGCCCCCCCCCCTCCCTCTCTCTCTCTCTCTTTCCACAGTGTTTTTCTTGAATACAGGTCATAAATACCTGGTAGAAACTGCCATGCAGCATTGAGGGAGAGAGAACAAAGACCTTATTTTGTTCAAAACTCCTAATCCCCAAAATGCGAGAACTAAACAATATTGATATTTGAGAATGTGTGAATGGTCCGTGGACACTTAAGGGACAGGTATGATGAGTGTGTTTCATTTGGTAATCTCATGAAGGACAGGAAACACACATAACTGTATCTCTTAAAGTCTACATTTCCCAGCTGTCAGGTTTACATCTAAACATTGTGAAACGTATGTGATTAAACATGAAACTATCTGTGAAAAGATATAATGTGATGTTAACCTTCTAAATGAGAGTATGGGTTTTCATATAAAGTTAACCAAATCAATGGCCACGCCCAAATGAGCATAGATCATTAGGCATCATGGAACTGCCCTTTTCTACTCCAGAGTATTAAACCACCCTTAATAAAATTTGCATTTCATGACAAAGAGAGCCACGGTAAGCCGGACGAATTGAATGGTTAAGAAGTCAGAGAACACAGGGACAGAGTCCCCATGTTGGAGTGGTTACAATTCTATAGGCCATCGAAGACCATACAGCTATAGTTTTGGCTACACTGCTGGAAACTCTGAGACTATCAATCACTACAGAATAAGAGCAAATCTTAGGCGTATAATTACTAGTCTGCAGCTAGAAATTACGCAAATCTAGAACAAGAATACTGACAACCGCCGAAGCATTAACTCTAGGAGAACATTTCCGAATGGTATTCTGAGGTATCCATTCTAACCACCTACAACCACGAAAGACATTGTGACTTCAAGGAAAGTTAACCAGAGACTCTGATGAACATTACAGGACAATCGAGGACTCCAACAGAGAAGACAACAATGACATACGGGTGTAAATATATAAATTGCAATTATGAGCGGCCATTAATGTGCAAAGGATTTGCATTTCAATGAATATAACTTTTGACTGTGTGTAGTGAATCCATTTTGTCTTTCCTGCTCTTTCTCAGTGCCCACCCCTTTCCTTTGTCTACCACGTCATCATATCAGCTTAGACCACTAGGGACTTTTCTATCATTTTTAGTAACCAATATCTACTGTTTGTTATGTAATTCTGTGTGATTATTTAGTTAGTTAGTAAATAAATAATTAAGCCATTTTGTAAATCGCTGTGCAACTTTTCAGTGAAGTCAGGAACCAATATACACAGTCAGTTAGGAAAGCTAAGGCTAGCTTTTCCAACAGAAATTGGAACTGTAAAGTCCATGGAGAATAAGATAACCTCCTCCCAGCTGCCCACTGCACTGAAGCTAGGAAACACTGATAAATCTGTGATAATTGATCATTTCAATAAGCATTTTTCTACGGCTGGCCATGCTTTCCACCTGGCTACCCCTACCCCGGCCAACAGCTCTGCACCCCCTATAGAAACTTGCCCAAGCTCCCCCGCTTCTCCTTCACCCAAATCCAGACAGCTGATGTTCAGAAAAAGCTGCAAAATCTGGATACCTACAAATCAGCTGGGCTAGACAATCTGGACCCTCTTTTTCTAAAATGATCCACCAAAATTGTTGCAACCTCTTTCGTATCATCTGAGATCCCTAAAAGATTGGAAAGCTGCCGTGGGCCTCCCCTTCTTCAAAGGGGGAGACACTCTAGACCCAAACTGTTATAGACCTATATCCATCCTGCCATACTTTTCTAAATTCTTCGAAAGCCCAAAAAATCGCCGACCATTTCAAATCCCACTGTACCTATGCAATCTGGTTTCCAAGCTGGTCATGGGTGCACCTCAGCCACGCTCAAGGTCCTAAACAACATCATAACCACCATCGATAAAAGACAATACTGTGCAGCCATCTTCATCAAAATGGCCAAGGCTTTTGACTATGTCAACAACCGCATTCTTATTGGCAGACTCAATAGCCTTGGTTTCTCAAATGACTGCCTCGCCTGGTACAGCAACTACTTCTCAGATAGAGTTCAGTGTGTCAAATAGGAGGGCCTGTTGTTCAGACAGTCTCTATGGGGGTGCCACAGGGTTCAATTCTTGGGCCGACTCTTTTCTCTGTATGTATAAATTATGTCGCTCTTGCTGCTGGTGTTTCTCTGATCCAGACAACACCATTCTGCATACATCTGGCCTGTCTTTGGACACTGTGTTTCCAAAACCTCCAAAAGAGCTTCAATGCCATACAACACTTCTTCTGTGGCCTCCAACTGCTTTTAAATGCTAGTCAAATAAATGCATGCTCTTCAACCCGCTCTCTCCCGCCCGACTAGCATCACTACTCTGGACAGTTCTGACTGAGAATATGTGGACAACTACAAATATCTAGGTGTCTGGTTAGACTGTAAACTCTCCTTCCACACTAACATTAAGCATCTCCAATCCAAAATTAAATCTAGAATCAACTTCCTATTTCGCAACAAAGCCTACTTCACTCATGCTGCCAAACAGAACCTCGACTTCGGCGATGTCATTTACAAAATAGCATTCAACACTCTACTCAACAAATTGAATGCAGTCTATCACAGTGCCATCCGTTTTGTCACCAAAGCTCCATATACTACCCAACACCGCAACTTGTATGCTCTCGTTGGCTGGCTCTCGCTTCATATTCGGCGCTAAACCCACTGGCTCCAGGTCATCTGTAAGTCTTTGCTAGGTAAAGCCCCGCCTTATCTCAGCTCACTGGTCACCATAGCAACACCCACCCATAGCACACGCTCCAGCAGGTATATTTCATTGGTCTTCCCCAAAGCCAACTCTTCCTTTGTCGCCTTTCCATCCATTTCTCTGCTGCCAATGACTGGAACGAATTGCAAAAATCACTGAAGCTGGAGTCTTATATCTCCCTCTCTAACTTCAAGTATCAGCTGTCAGAGCAGCTTACCGATCACTGTACCTGTACACAGCCCATCTGTAAATAGCACACCCAACTACCTCATCCCCATATTGTTATTTATCTGTTTGCTCTTTTGCACCCCAGTATCTCTACTTGCACATCATCATCTGCACATCTATCACTCCAGTGTTAATGCTAAGTTGTAATTATTTAGCCTCTATGACCTATTTACTGCCTACCTCCCTAATCTTCTACATTTGCACACACTGTACATAGATCTTTTTATTGTGTTATTGACTATACGTTTGTTGATCCCATGTGTAACTCTGTGTTGTTGTTTTTGTCGCATTGCTTTGCTTTTTTCTTGGCCAGGTCGCAGTTGTAAATGAGAACTGGCCTACCTGGTTATATAAAGGTGAAATATTTTTTTTTCTTTTAATTGAGGGAAGAGGGATTACAGGAGGGGACTGAGTGTGCACCCCTGAGGGGCCCCTGTGTGAGGATCAGTTTGGCTGATTTATTGTTACCTACCCTTACCACCTGGGGGCGGCCCGTCAGGAGTACATGATTCAGTTACATAGGGAGGTGTTTAGTCCCAGGGTCCTTAGCTTTGAGGACGCTGAGCTGTAGTCAATGAATAGCATTCTCACATAGGTGTTCCTTTTGTCCAGGTGGGAAAGGGCAGTGTGGAGTACAATAAAGATTGCATCATCTGTGGATCTGTTGGGGCGGTATGCAAATTGAAGGGATGATGGTGTTGATTTGAGACATGACCAGCCTTTCAAAGCACTTTATGGCTTCAGACGTGAATGCTAAGGGTCGGTAGTCATTTAAGCAGGTTACCTTAGTGTTCTTGGGCACAAGGACTATGGTGGTCTTCTTTAAACATATTGGTATTACAGACTCGGACAGGGAGAGTTTGAAAATGTCAGTGAAGACACTTGTCAGCGCATGCTCGGAGTACGCGTCCTGGTAATTCATCTGGCCCTGTGGCCTTGTGAATGTTGACCTGTTTTAAGGTCTTACTCACATCGGCTGCGGAGATCGTGTTCACACAGTCTTCTAGAACAGCTGGTGCTCTCATGCATGTTTTGGTGTTATTTGCCTCGAAGCGAGCATAGAAGTAGATTAGCTCATCTGGAAGGCTCATGTCACTATGCAGCTCTTGGCTGTTTTTCACTTTGTAGTGTATAATGGTTTGCAAGCCCTGCCACATCCGACGAGCATCAGAGCCGGTGTAGTACAATTTGTTCAGAATCCTGTATTGACGCTTTGCCTGTTTGATGGTTCGTCAGAGGGAAGAGCGGGATTTCTTATAAGCTTCCGGGTTCCGAGTCCCGCTCCTTGAAATCGGCAACTCTAGCCTTCAGCTCAGTGCAAATGTTGCCTGTAATCCATGGCTTATGGTTGGGGTATGTACATGCGGTCACTTGAAGCCAATGACTGATGTGGTGTACTCCTTAATGCCCTCGGAGGGATCCCGGAACATATTCCATCCAGTCTGAACTAGCAAAACATTTTCATGTGTCTCCAGAGATGTTCGATCAGGTTCAAGTCCGGTCACCTGCTGGGCCTCTCAAGGACATTCAAAGACTTGTCCCGAAGCTACTCCTGCGTTGTCTTGGCTGTTTCCTTAGGGTCATTGTCCTGTTGGAAAGTGAACCTTCACCCATTTCTGAGGTCCTGAGTGCTCTGGATCAAGTTTTTATCAAGGATCTCTCTGTAATTTGCTGTGTTAATATTTTCCTCGGTCCTGACAAGTCTACCAGTCTCTGCCGCTAAAAAACATCCCCAAAGCATGATGCTGCCTCCACCATGATTCACCGTAGGAATGGTGCCAGGTTTCCTCCAGACGTGACACTTGGCATTCAGGCCAAAGTGTTCAATCTTGGTTTCATCAGACCAGAGAATCTTTCTCATGGTATGAGAGTCTTTAGGTGCCTTTTGGCAAACTCCAAGCAGGCTGTCATGTGCCTTTTACTGAGGAGTGGTTTCCGTCAGGCCATTCTACCATGAAGGCCTAATTGGGGGACTGCTGCAGAGATCGTTCTTCTTCTGGAAGGTTCTCGCACCTCCCTGACCAAAGCCCTTCTCCCCCGATTGCTCACTTTGGCCGGGCGGCCAGCTCTAGGAACTTCATCCATATAACAATAGAGGAGGCCACTGTGTTCTTGGGGACCTTCAATGCCGCAGAAATTTTTTGGTACCCTTACCCAGATCTGTGCCTCAACACAATCCAGTCTCGGAGCTCTACGGACAATTCCTTCTACATCATAGCGTGGTTTTTGCTCGGTCAACTTATATAGACAGGTGTGTGCCTTTCCAAATGTCCAATCAATTGAATTTACCACAAGTGGATTCCAATCAAGAAACAGGATGCCCTGAGCTCAATTTCGAGACTCATAGCAAAGGGTCTGAATACTTATGTAAATAAGGTATTTCTGTTTTCGTATTGTCTTTATGGGGTATTGGGTGTAGATTGCTGAGGATAACGTGACAAAATGTGGATAAAGTCAAGGGCTCTGAGTACTCTCCAAAGGCACTGTATGTAAATGGTAAATTGTTTGTTTTTTGTGCAGGGCTGTATTGTACAGCTGATTATTGACAAGTGCACATACGTTTATAGTGAGTGTACAGCATGTGTACCAGATTGCTAACATGTCATCGCACAACAACATCAACTTCCCTATGAGCCCAAAAGGACACGTAAGCTTCTTGCGCCAAAGTTACGGTTGGCTTCAGTGTGATCCCAAACTGCCTCCCATGTGGACCCAAACTGTTCAAACTGTTCACACCCCTCTTGTTCACACCCCTCCTGTTCACACCCCTCTCAGCAGACCAAGCCTGGCCTGCTGAGGAGTGACGGACTCCATCCTAGCTGTAGGGGTGCTCTCATCTTATCTACCAATATAGACAGGGTTCTAACTCCTCTAGCTCCACAATGAAATAGGGTGCAGGCCAGGCAGCAGGCTGTTAGCCAGCCTGCCAGCTTAGTGGTGTCTGCCACTAGCACAGTCAGTGTAGTCAGCTCAGCTATCCCCATTGAGACTGTGTCTGTGCCTCGACCTGGGTTGGGCAAAACTAAATATGGCGATGTTCACCTTCTCACTGGAATCTCACTGGAATAAAGAATTCCTCCATTTCTGCCATTATTGAAAGAAATTGAGATACCTCACATCTCAAAATAGGGCTACTTAATGTTAGATCCCTCACTTCCAAGGCAATTATAGTCAATGAACTAATCACGGATAATAATCTTGATGTGATTGGCCTGACTGAAACATGGCTTAAGCCTGATGAATTTACTGTTTTAAATGAGGCCTCACCTCCTGGTAACACTAGTGACCATATCCCTCGAGCATCCTGCAAATCTGGAGGTGTGATAGCAAATTTCAATTGACAAAAAAAAAACAGACGTTTTCGTCTTTTGAGCTTCTAGTCATGAAATCTATGCAGCCTCCTACTCAATCACTTTTTATAGCTACTGTTTAACTGTCCAACATCCGAAGGTGGGGGGAAATGAACTGTATTCTGGTAATCCGACCAATTGAACATATGCAGTGGTACTTAATGAATATGATGTCAGTTCGGTTGTCATCTGAGACATTTTCATCAATGATAAGATGACATAAACTCTACAGTGGAAAGTCTACACATCAGAGTTATCGGATTCACATGGAATTGTTGTTCAATTTAAATTATTGAATATTAAATTATTCGGGATGGGATGAAATGTGATTTTAGCTTCTAAAATGTGAGATTTGGGTTTTCATAAGATAGGGCTCTGCTCAATCAGTGGCCCACCCCTGTGAAGGGACAAGGGCTATAAAACTTTTCAAACATGCCCTCCTCTCCCTTCCTATATAAGCCCTTGACGACAATATAACCTCCTGTTCCGAGGACGTGAGGACGATGGTCCTATGTCAGAATAGTTCAGATAATAACTACAGAACGAAGCCAACATCAGCGTGAGCTTTGGTTGCGAATGGTATGAACTTTGAACTCTTATTCACTACAGAAGCGATACCTCCTAGCCATTGAGTTAGCAACAGCAGATGCAACGAGGGTTAGGAAGGAACAGACAGAGTATCACCCAACGACTTTACTACAACGTATCCAATTGACAACCAGAGACATTCTTCAAAGGACTGGGTTGGGCAACACGGCCTTCCATCTACCACCAACCTACCAAAGCGCAGCTCAGAGTAAATATTTATTACATTTTCCTTTTCCAAATGGGCGGTAATTTAGAATGCATAAGATACTGTATTTACGATAGCACAGCTTCTTCCCTTTGTTCCTCAGTCTTCCCGCTCTTTCACTCAAACCCAACCCCTTTTCTTTTGTGTAACAAGCTGTCATATCTGTTCCGCCCGCTAGGGATGTTTTCCTTTATGACATAATTTGTAATCAAGTTATGATTAATTATGTGGATGTGTAATTCTGTGTGATTAGTTAGGTATTTAGCAAATAAACAATTAAACCTAATTTTGTATTGCTGATTCAATTTGTGAGCCAGGGTTCGGGCAGATAACCAAGAATTTATAACTTTCAGATGAGACTGAATTAAGATGACGATTAATATTGACTGCTATTAATTTAAAATATTAATAGGTCTTTAAGAGTTTATTCGTAAGAATAAATAGCTCTATGAATATTATTTTGTGGTGCCCGACTCTCTAGTTATTTACATTTACATGATTAGCTCAATCAGGTAATATTAATTACGGATAAATTATTTTATAGAATAGCATGTCATATCACTTAATCCGGCATAGCCAAAGACACGACACTGCGCTGGGCCCTCCTATGTTGAACATAATAAACGGCTCTCTATCCACCGGATGTGTACCAAACTCATCCTAGCACTGAGACTGCACTTGTGAAGGTGGTAAATTACCTTTTAATGGCATCAGACCGAGGCTCTGCATCTGTCCTCGTGCTCCTAGACCTTAGTGCTGCTTTTGATACCATCGATCACCACATTCTTTTGGAGAGATTGGAAACCATGTGAGAGACGCAAACTCGGTCTCAACCTTTAAGTCTTTACTGAAGACTCATCTCTTCAGTGGGTAATATGATTGAGTGTAGTCTGGCCCAGGAGTGTGAAGGTGAACGGAAAACCTCTGGAGCAACGAACCGCCCTTGCTGTCTCTGCCTGGCCGGTTCCCCTCTTTCCACTGGGATTCTCTGCCTCTAACCCTATTACAGGGGCTGAGTCACTGGCTTACTGGTGCTCTTTCATGCAGTCCCTAGGAGGGGTGCTTCAGTTGAGTGGGTTGAGTCACTGATGTGATCTTCCTGTCTGGGTTGGCGCCCCCCCCCCCCTTGGGTTGTGCCGTGGCGGAGATCTTTGTGGGCTATACTCGGCCTTGTCTCAGGATGGTAAGTTGGTGGTTGAAGATATCCCTCTAGTGATGTGGGGGCTGTGCTTTGGCAAAGTGGGTGGGGTTATATCCTTCCTGTTTGGCCCTGTCCGGGGGTATCATTGGATGGGGTCACAGTGTCTCCTGACCACTCCTGTCTCAGCCTCTAGTATTTATGCTGCAGTAGTTTATGTGTCGGGGGGCTAGGGTCAGTTTGTTATATCTGGAGTACTTCTCCCATCTTATCCGGTGTCCTGTGTGAATTTAAGTATGCTCTCTCTAATTTTCTCTTTCTCTATTTCTTTCTCTCTCTCGGAGGACATGAACCCTAGGACCATGCCTCAGGACTACCTGGCATGATGACTCCTTGCTGTCTCCAGTCCACCTGGCCATGCTGCTGCTCCAGTTTCAACTGTTCTGCCTGCGGCTATGGACTCCTGACCTGTTCACCGGACGTGCTACCTGTCCCAGACCTATTATTTGACCATGCTTGTCATTTATGAACATTTGAATATCTTGGCCAAATTCTGTTATAATCTAAAAGGACTGGCCACCCCTCATAGCCTGGTTCCTCTCTAGGTTTCTTCCTAGGTTTTTGCCTTTCTAGGGAGTTTTTCCTAACCAACATGCTTCAACACCTGCATTGCTTGCTGTTTGGGGTTTTAGGCTGGGTTTCTGTACAGCACTTTGAGATATCAGCTGCTGTACGAAGGGCTATATAAATAAATTTGATTTGTTTTAAAAGCTAATTTCCTGCAATTGTACACATTACGCCATGGAGCGAAGATAACGTTTTGCAGTTTTAAAGCTAATGTCCTGCAATTCTCCACATTTTCCATGTCTTTTGTGTGTTCAGTGGGCATTGGAGCCCCAGAGGACTGCTCATTTGCACCCCAGTATCTACTTGCACATTCATCTTCTGCACATCTATCACTCCAGTGTTTAATTGCTATACTTTGATTATTTTGCCACTATGGCCTATTTATTGCCTTACCTCCCTAATCTTACTTCATTTGCACACACTGCATATAGACTTTTCTATTGTGTTATTGACTGTATGTTTGTTTATTCCATGTGTAACTCTGTGTTGTTTGTTTTTGTCGCACTGCTTTGCTTTATCTTGGTCAGGTCACAGTTGTAAATGAGAACTTGTTCTCAACTGGCCTACCTGGTTAAATAAAGGTGTTCTCAACTGGCCTCCCTGGTTAAATAAAGGTGTTCTCAACTGGCCTCCCTGGTTAAATAAAGGTGTTCTCAACTGGCCTCCCTGGTTAAATAAAGGTGTTCTCAACTGGCCTCCCTGGTTAAATAAAGGTGTTCTCAACTGGCCTCCCTGGTTAAATAAAGGTGTTCTCAACTGGCCTCCCTGGTTAAATAAAGGTGTTCTCAACTGGCCTCCCTGGTTAAATAAAGGTGTTCTCAACTGGCCTACCTGGTTAAATAAAGGTGTTCTCAACTGGCCTCCCTGGTTAAATAAAGGTGTTCTCAACTGGCCTCCCTGGTTAAATAAAGGTGTTCTCAACTGGCCTCCCTGGTTAAATAAAGGTGTTCTCAACTGGCCTCCCTGGTTAAATAAAGGTGTTCTCAACTGGCCTCCCTGGTTAAATAAAGGTGTTCTCAACTGGCCTCCCTGGTTAAATAAAGGTGTTCTCAACTGGCCTACCTGGTTAAATAAAGGTGTTCTCAACTGGCCTCCCTGGTTAAATAAAGGTGTTCTCAACTGGCCTCCCTGGTTAAATAAAGGTGTTCTCAACTGGCCTACCTGGTTAAATAAAGGTGTTCTCAACTGGCCTCCCTGGTTAAATAAAGGTGTTCTCAACTGGCCTCCCTGGTTAAATAAAGGTGTTCTCAACTGGCCTCCCTGGTTAAATAAAGGTGAAATAAAAAAAATGTTTAAAAAATCACCAGAAAAAGAGACGGGAACAGGCTGAGACTGACAGGTCCAAACCTTCTGTTCTTCCACAGTTACACAATAGTCTGTTTCAATATGCAACATAGCAGGGAGTCTCTGTTTTTGCCATCCTAAATAAAATGCTATTTTATATCAGCAACGTCTACAATAACATTCCCGTTCTTGAACAACCACCCGGACAGCCATAAAATCTGGTTTTGGTTGTCGCTCATTTGTGTCTTCCATTCCCAAGCCAGAAGAGAGTTGGCAAACCAACCTATCAGGGGGAGATCTGTTATACCGTCCAACCAATCAGACATGAGGGATGGCCCGGTGCTGCACTCCTAAATGATGAGGTAATGTGTGAAGTATTGAAGGGGGTATGAGGAGGAGGAGGAGGATGTATGGTAAAAGTAAGAAATATAAAACATGTTCTATCCCCCTCCCTCCTTTCCCTACAGGGGTAGAATAACAAAAATGTTGGTAGGGCACGGCGACAACACAGACCAAGCCCCAGCGCAGCCTCCCCATACAGTTCGTATAAGTAAAGTACAGTGGCTTGCGAAAGTATTCACCCCCTTGGCATTTTTCCTATTTTGTTGCCTTACAACCTGGAATTAAAATATATATTTTTTTTTTGGGGGGGGGGGTTGTATCATTTGATTTACACAACATGCCCACCACTTTGAAGATGCTAAATATTTTTTATTGTGAAACAAACAATAAATAACACAAAAAACAGAACTTGAGCGTGCATAACTATTCACTCCCCAAAGTCAATACTTTATAGAGCCACCTTTTGCAGCAATTACAGCTGCAAGTCTCTTGGGGTATGTAGACAGATAAGCTTGGCACATCTAGCCAGCAAAACTGCTCCAGCTCCTTCAAGTTGTATGGGTTCTGCTGGTGTACAGCAATCTTTAAGTCATACCACAGATTTTCAATTGGATTGTGGTCTGTGCTTTGACTAGGCCATTCCAAGACATTTAAATGTTTCCCCATAAACCACTTGAGTGTTGCTTTAGCAGTATACTTAGGGTCCCTGTCCTGCTGGAAGGTGTCCCAGTCTCAAATCTCTAGGAGACTGAAACAGGTTTCCTCAAGAATTTCCCTGTTTTTAGCGCCATCCATAATTTCTTAAATTCTGACCAGTTTCCCAGTCCCTGCCAATGAAAAACATCCCCCAGCATGATTCTGCCACCAACATGTTTCACTATGGGGATGGTCTCCTTGGGGTGATGAGAGGTGTTGGGTTTGCGCCAGACATAGAGTTTTCCTTGATGGCGAAAAAGCTGAATATTAGTGTGCATCTGACCAGAGTACATTCTTCCATATGTTTGGGGAGTCTCCCACATTCCTTTTGGCGAACACCAAACGTGTTTGCTTATTTTTTTCTTCATGCAATTACTTTTTTTCTGGACACTCTTCTGTAAAGCCCAGCTCTGTGGAGTGTACGGCTTAAGGTATAGACAGATACTCCAATCTCCGCTATGGAGCTTTTAGCTCCTTCAGGGTTATCTTTGGTCTCTTTGTTGCCTCTCTGATTAATGCCCTCCTTGCCTGGTCTGTGAGTTTTGGTGGGCGGCCCTCTGGCAGGTTGGCTGGTTTGTTGTGGTGCCATAGTCTTTCAATTTTTTTATAATGGATTTAGTGGTGCTCCGTGAGATGTTAAAAGTTTCAGATTTTTTTTAGAACCCAACCCTGATCTGTACTTCTCCATAACTTTGACCCTGACCTGTTTGGAGAGCTCCTTAGTCTTCATAGTGCCACTTGCTTGCTGGTGCCCCTTGCTTAGTGGTGTTGCAGACTCTGGGGTATATATACTGAGATCATGTGACAGATCATGTGACAATTAGATTGCACACAGGTGGACTTTATTTAACTAATTGTGTTACTTCTGAAGGTAATTGGTTGCACCAGATCTTATTTAGGGTCTTCATAGCAAAGGGGGTGAATACATATGCATGCACCACTTTTCAGTTTGTTTGTTGAATTTTTTTTTTTAAACAAGTTATTTTTTAAATTTCACTTCACCAATTTGGACTATTTTGTGTATGTCCATTACACGAAATCCAAATAAAAACTATTGAAATTAAAGGTTGTAACACAACAAAATAGGAAAACACCAAGGGCGTGAATGCTTTTGCAAGGCACTGTACATCAGCAGCCACTCTTACATGACCATTCAAAGGGAATAGATGATCCAATGAAAAGGGCTCTCACTATTTTGTGCAATAGGTGGAAAGCATGGATTGGAATCAGAAGATGGGCATACGGTTGGCATGGTTCACGATGACGATGGTGATGATAGTGATGA